>NC_051391.1:30907383-30914883 GCF_015228065.2 Penaeus monodon | reverse complement strand
TGTTGTTATCCTCACCCTTGCTTTTCATCTCCCTTCTCCCTCTCCCCTCGGGCCAATCTACGTGACAATCGCTGACCCGCTTCAGGAAGTGGGCATTAACCCCCCGTGTCCCTCCCCTGCGCCCACAGGTCCCCCAGGGCGCAAAACATTACCCTTTCCCCGTCGTCGCCACACAAACGCGGGCAGCAGAGGTTAGGGGTGTCCTGGGGGAGGGGCGAGGGGAAGGTCGGCCGTGGGGAGGGGGTGGATATGGTCGTCCTCCGGTCCCGCCCCCGCGCGCCCTCGCCAGTGTCGACACGGCGTGCACAGAAGGTGGGAGTCACTCGGAGCTCTTCCACAGGTCCGCCCGCGGGAGCGTCGAACGCACGTGTGGTCTCTCTTCTCGTGTTGCTAAGCAAAGAAGGTACTAAAGCATTGACACTTGTGGGCGTCACAAGGCCGTGGCGAAGACTGTGATAAGGGCTTATAAGTATATGTGCTTCCCTCGCTTCAGGTGGGCGGCAAATGCTAACCTGTGACGATACTTTACCGCGGTTTTAGTTTTTTTTTTTATGAACTGTTGGTTGAAGAACTGTCAACATTTAAAAAATAATTCAAAAGACAAAAAACAACAACAACAGTGTTGCGTGTGCTAGCAAGTGCATCCCCCCCCCAGCCAGAGGCCGAGTGGCAGATCCATCCCTGCGTTTCCTCCTTAGATCCTGCGGGATGCTCCTCGACGGGGGGTCAGAGGAGCGGGACGAGTCCTCGGGCGCCGACCACTGTTTCCGAGAACAAATGAAGCAACGGCGCCCTCGAGGCCAAGGTGGGAACGCGAGGACAGGGATGCAAGGACGTTTGGGTGGCATAAAGGGCTGACCCTGTGGTCCTCTCCCCTCCCTTTTCTCTGTTCTTTTTCTGCCCCAGGCGAAGCACGCGCCTCGTGGCAGGTGGCGACGTTGCGGCTTCCTCTTGAGTCAGACGAGAAAAAGTTTCCGCCGTAACGTTCCGGTAGGTGGATGTGCTCGCCTCACCCCGGCGCACGAGTTGTAACGTTATGAGGTAATTTGATCCACAAGAAACGTTCATTTCGTAACACGGACACATATGCGTGAACACAAACAAAGGGGGAGAGAAAAAAAGTAGAATATAGTGTGAGGAAGAGAGAGGGGAAGGGGGAAAGGAAGCGAGAGAGGAAAAAAGAGAAGGATAGAAGAGGAGAAAAAGCAGGAGAGAGAGAGAGAGAGAGAGAGAGAGAGAGAGAGAGAGAGAGAGAGAGAGAGAGAGAGAGAGAGGAGAGAGAGAGAGAGAGAGAGGGAGGGGGAGGGAGGGAGGGAGGGGAGGGAGAGGGAGAGGGAGAGGGAAAGGGAAAGTGAACGGGAGAGGGAGGGGGAGGGGAAGGTGAAGGGGAGGGAGAGGGAGGGAGAGGGAGAAAGAGAGAGAGAGAGAAAGAGAGAGAGAGAGAGAGAGAGAGAGAGAGAGAGAGAGAGAGAGAGAGAGAGAGAGAGAGAGAGAGAGAGAGAGAGAGAGAGAAAGAGAGAGAGAGAGAACAGAATGGGGTAGAGACAGAGACAGAGAGAGACAGAGAAAAGAAACAGAAAAATAGGTAGGGGCAGAAACAGAGAAAAAGAGGAGAGACAGAGACAATGACAATGACAAAAACAGAAACACGCAATAAAATGACAAACGAAGCAAAGACCTGAGTCCAGGTGCAGCGCTTAGGGTGAGCGAAGCAACAGGTCGAAGGAGGGCGAGGGAGGGCGAGGGAGGGCGAGGGAGGGCGAGGGAGGGCGAGGGAGGGAGCGAGGGAACGAGCGGAGGAGGAGGGTTTGGTGCAGCAGCGACTGTTGTGGCTGTGTGATTAGCGGGATAAACTGTCAGCCCTTTTCGCAGACTTGTATTGTGTGGTGGTTTACATACGCATGCACGCAAGCACATTCAAGACGTATACATGTGTAAGTGTGTGTGTGTGTGTGTGTGTGTGTGTGTGTGTGTGTGTGTGTGTGTGTGTGTGTGTGTGTGTGTGTGTGTGTGTGTGTGTGTGTGTGTGTGTGTTGTGTGTGTGTGTGTGTGTGTGTGTGTGTGTGTGTGTGTGTGTGTGTGTGTGTGTGTGTGTGTGTGTGTGTGTGTGTGTGTGTGTGTGTGTGTGTGTGGAATTATGTATTTTATTGATGTTATTACATTGCCGTAGTGTTTTTCCCGATTTTTAGCTTTAGTTTTGCTTCGTTACGTCATTTTCTCATTATTCTTTCCCTCGTATTTTGTATTTTGTATCGTGCATTTATTTCTTTTTTATTGTAGTTCATGTCTTCATATCAGATCGAAAAACTAACCCTTCACTCGTAAACATTTCCAAATATTAAACGAATTTCATCTTTCATGAATTTGTGTAATCTCAGACAAATTTATAAATCGAAAATCTCTACATAAAAAGAAAAATTCATATCAACACAATGAAAAAGTAAGTTAAAATACGGTCATTAATTAAATACCAAAGTGACTCGACTGGTTCACTAATCCGATTAATATCATTATAAAGATACATGGGTACTGACCCCCCCAAAAAAACAACTTTTGGATAAATAATTCCTATTTCGTCAATATTCTCAACGCCGGAATCGTTCGCGGCCGCCCCCACGGCGGAGCAGCTGTTATTGCCCTCATAAAGAGAAATGAGTGTTTTCGTTTGGCCAACTTCTTTGCGTGTCAGTCACTTCTTGCTACAATTAGGCAATAACAAAAGACGTAGTGCATGTGTGAAGGAGATGGAGAGTCATTTTCAATCAGAGGTTAGGGGTTATTATAGAAGCGTGTAATACTCACGTTTGTGGGTTAATCATTTATGTACTCTTTTGGGGATTTTCTTAAATCACTGCTTTGTATTCTCATATGTGTCGGTAAGATGGGTCTGGCAAAGAAAGTACACACAAATGTTGGAAAGTGATGATTATGAACGACCCTTTCGTTGATGTCTTGTATACACCCGTTACTAGATACGGCGAAGCAAATTTAGTTCTCTCACCCTCTCGAAAAAGAAAAAAGTAACTCACAACACGTCAACACATAACTACTTTTACAGGGCCCGAATATGAAAGAACGGGAAATGGGTTGGCGCCATAGTCGGCCGTAAACAACCATGGGCGACGCATTTCATTCAGCTGTGCCATTCGGGACATGGATGGGGCTATATACACTTTAGATTTACGCACGAGTCGGGTAATGCTCTTGCGTGGAAGTATAGTGTATTGTGAGAGTTTTTTTTAAGCGAAAGTTGAGAATTATGCTCGTTGGCTAAGCTGTGACGTCATTTCTCCGTAACAACCAATCACCGTTCATCTTATTATTTCATCAACTTCTGGTCTGCTTTTGAGGAAGTGATATTAAACGAATGGTAAGGAGGGTGAACTGAACTGTAAGCTGGCCCTAGGGCTTACTGAAGTTGAAAGATAGTAAACGAGAGAGTCTGTAAACTGGAAAAGTTTGTGATGAAAGAAAGATTTTTGTATGAAAAAAAAAACTATGATTTTGGGAAATAGACATCATACTCGTTTTCCTTTTTTCTCTTTTTCGATGCTGTCAGGAAACACTTGGCAGGTTGCTTGGTGTTGATAATTATTTGCTGATTGATTGTTAGGCGATGACACTTAACTGAAATGCAGCGATGTCAATTGGATATGTTGCCTTCAGTTAGGCGACGCGCTCTCAAATAGATCTTCGGCTCCAGAAAAGCACACACACACACACACACACACACACACACACACACACACACACACACACACACACACACACACACACACACACACACACACACACACACACACACACAAACACCATCTCCATCATCATTTTTCGCTTCATCTTTATTTGCTTCAACTTTTGTTACAACGACGATCCATACCGGGTAGTCTATTGTGGGTAAAGGGCGTTGTACTTTTATATCCAAAGTGATTCAGCATATTTGCCCAAAGCAAAATCTATTTTTTCTTACGTTATGTTACGAACTGTGTAGTGATGAAATGGGCAACATATATAGTAAATAACAAACCAGTATCTGCGTATTTCATGATCAGTATATGATGAAAAAACACACAAACACACACACACACACACACACACACACACACACACACACATATATATATATGTATATATATATAATATGAAGTACTATAATGACATGGAAGTAATGATAATGAAATGTACAGTCAAATGTAAACGTAAATTTGCACAGCTCGCCCGTGGCCACCGGACCACTACCACCGCGTTCGCTCTACCTCGTGTGTATGAATATTAATGATAATTCAGATGGTCACTTGAGCTTCTCAAATCGACAAAAGAAAGTCCATAGAACCCCCCCCCCCACTTCCCCCTACATCTACCTTGCCCCTTGTCTACGCCGTCAATCCTTTATAAAAATCGTTTATTTTTATTTATTTATTTTTTTATGTTCTTGGGTGTTTCCTTTCATGTAAGCGTGGCGTCCGGTTATTATTTTCTTTATTTTTTTCTTTCTTTTCCTTATTTTACGTTTGGCCTTTCTCTCTTTCCTCTTTTTTTCCTCTCTCTCTCACCCTAGCTCTCACTCTCCCACTCTCTCTCTTTAATTCCCTGCTTCCCAGTTCCCTCCCTCCTTCCTTCCTCCCTCCCTCCTTCCTTCCTCCCTCCCTCCCTCCTTCCCGCCTCTTCCCTCCCACCCTCCCGCCTCCTCCTTCCTTCCCTCCCACTTTCCCCTCCCCACTCTCTCCCTCCCCCCTCCTCCCTCCCCCTCCTCCTCCCTCCCGAGACGAGGGTCGCGCCAGCATGAATGAGTTCTGATTGCGAGTCTCCCATGTCAAGAAGCTTCCCTCCCGTCGCGGGGTATTGTCTTGAGCCGATGTCTTAGCACGAGTTCGACCTCATAACCTCTCCCCTCCCCCCCTCCTTCCTGTTCCCGAACCCCCAGGCACTCTGACCTCCCTCCCTCCCGTGTGCCGCATGTCGCCAGGTCCCCCTACCCCTCTTCCTCCTCGTAGTACTCCCTCCCCGGCCCTCATTTCTCTCCCCCTCCTTGTACCACATCCCTTCACCCCTCCTCCCTCCCCTTGCACCTCGACCCCTAGTCTCCCTCCCCCCTCCTCATCCCCCAGCCTCACCTCCCTTTGGGGTCTCGCCCTTCCGTTGTCTCCTCCTCCCCTCCCCCCTCCCTCCCTACCCCCTGGTGTTTGCGTTGTCTTCTCTCCTACGATATTCAGTGTTGTTTTTATTTATTTATATATTTTTCTTTGCGTTATGTTATTTTTTCATTCCTTGTTCGTCGCATCCGTCTTATGTTCATCTTTATGCTGATGTCTTTTCTTTCTTCATTTTCTTATTCAGTCTTTTTTCTTTTTTTTTCGTCTTACTGGAACTTGTTGCTTCGTTCCCCTTGCTTGATTCGCCAATCCTCTTTGTTCTCGTTTTGGCCCCAAGCACTAAGCTTGTTTTCATCTTCACTTTTAACTTTTTTTTTTTTTTTTTTTTTAGTGTTTTTTATTCTTTATTTCTGTTGCTCATCTTCCCTTTCTTTTCCTCCTTTTTTAGTGTCTTTTCTCTTCCCTCTTTCCTCTTTTCTTTGTTCCCTTTTCCTATCTCTATTTCCTCTCTTCAATTTCATTCTCTTTCCTCTTCTTTAAGTTCCTTTCCTTTCGTTCCTCCTCCATCTTCTTATTCCCTTCACTTCCATCCCCCCTTTCTTTTCTCTTTCCGTTCCCTCTTTCCTCCACTCCTTCTTACCTTCCCTCCTTTCTTTTCCACCAGTTCCTATCCCTTCTCTCCTCCTCTTCTCTTCCTCCCCAATTCAACCATCTTTACAATGACTCTGTCGAACCTAAAGCCAGGATAAGGGAAAAAAGTAACATTACGCAGCAAAAATCGATGCAAATCCAAGCTTATTCCAGCTTAGCGTATACCTGACTACTGTAGTGTGGTTGAGGCTGTGAGAGTTCTGGGAACATGTTACGCGTTAACTCCGGGTCGCGTACGGATGAGGGATTTAACGTAAGACCGAGCTTTTAGACTATTTCATGATGCGGCTTTAACTGTTGATTTCCTTGGCTTTGTTTATGAAATAATGTGATGGTAATGGTAATGATACATAGAATGATGATACTGGTAAGATTGCAATGACGATAGATTCGTTAACGGTAAGAATGATATTTGTGATGATAATGACAATGTTTGTAACTGTGAAAATAAATGCATAAATGACAATACATTCATGACAGTAATGATAGTGTTAAATACATTTGATGATACTGGTGATGTTGGTGAAACTTATGATAATGGTAATTGTGTGAATAATATATTCTTAGATGGTATCAGTAAGTGATAATGATAATAACAATAATGGTAATAATACACGCTCATTTAGTAATTATAACTTGTGAAAAAATCACATAAGAGCAGATCCAAAAGAGAACGCTAGATTCATGTCTAAAAGGGCACATATAGCTGTGCTTATAGTTGTATATATATGATATGATAGGATACTACATAATACACAGACACACATACTCCCCCCCCCCCCCCCTCCCCTCCTCCCTCCTCTCTCTCTCTCTCTCTCTCTCTCTCTCTCTCTCTCTCTCTCTCTCTCACATACATATTATATATATATATATATATATATATATATATACATATATATATATATATATATATATATATATATATATATATATATACATACATACATACATATATATATACATACATACATACATACATACATACATACACACACACACACACACACACCACACACACACACACACACACCACACACACACACACACACACACACACACACACACACACACACACACACACATATATATATACAATATATATATATAATATATATATATATATATATATACATATAAATATATATATATATATATATATACATATATACATATACATACATACATACAAACATATGTATATATATACGCATACACACACGTACTCTCTATATGCATACACACAAACTATTTACCTTGTGTGTCTTCGATGGCTATAAAGATACCATAAGTCCTTCCGCCAAGAAAGTTCACTTGAAGTTTTTATTGTTTTGTCAGTGTTACATGTTGTTATTATTCTTTCGAGAGAAGGCAGAAGATAACAAATAAAAAGATTATATATCTTGGCCATGTCGCGTTCACGTATAACAAAACATTCTGCGTTCTTTTGTTTATGACTAAAAGAACATATTTTTGAGTTTCGTTTCCTCACTCAATTCCATCCTACTGATGAATCTTTCTTCATCTCCTTGATGTGCTGTATTAAGAGAAAGCAATAGCTCGAGAAAATGGAAAAAGACCTTAAAGACAGGGATGATAAACCATTAGATAATGCGAAAGAGAGAGAGAGCGATAATGAAAAAGTGCGAAAATGCCAGATGATAAATATGAAAGGAGGTCGAGATGGAGAGAGAACGGATAGAGTCGGAGAGATGTACAGATGGAAGTAGATGGATGAGAATTAGAGAGATGAGAGTAG
>NC_051391.1:30896899-30901899 GCF_015228065.2 Penaeus monodon | reverse complement strand
GAACAGGCAAGTGTTGTTTATTTTGTCCTTGATGACGATATCTGGACGATTTGCCTGTATAGTACGGTCTGTGTGAATTGGAAAGTTCCACAAGATTGTAGCATCTTTGCCTTCAGTAACTGGCTCTGGATGGTGTTTGTACCATTTATCCTGTGTTCCGATAGAAAAGTGTTTGCAGATCTTCCAGTGCAGGCACTTGCCCATTATTGCTCACTATCATTACTATTATTGTCATGATTATTATTATTGTTGTTATTTCATTACTCCTTTATTAGTAGTATTACTGTTATCATCATCATTATTGTTATTAACATTATAATTGTTTTGTCATGACCACTTTTATTATCACCATTATTACGACAAAATATAAATTGGTAATGATAATGATGATCATGATGATGATAATGACAATGATAATAACAAAGTAACAGTAGTGAAGATAATGACAATAATGTTGAGGAAAAATAATGGTAATCAACGGTAATTTTAGCGGCCAAAGAAATAATGGAGATGTTGGTGATGATGTCGAAGACTTTACATGCATTGTCACTGCCATTGATAAGATTATCATCATTATTAACATTACCATTGCTGGTATTGTTATCATCATTGTTATCGTCTCTCTCTCTCTCTCTCTCTCTCTCTCTCTCTCTCTCTCTCTCTCTCTCTCTCTCTCTCTCTCTCTCTCTCCTCTCTCTCTCTCTCTCTCTCTCTCTCTCTCTCTCTCTCTTACTCTCTCTCTCTCTCCTCTCTCTCTCTTCTCCTCCCAAATGCGCGAATCTCTGCATTAGCGCTCAATCTCTCAGCTCGCGCTCTTTCTGCCTCGATCTCCTTCTGGATCTTTGCTGTCTGGTGGCTGCTGGGCTGGTCTCGGGCTATATGTCTGCTCGGGTGTGGGGGAAGGTGGCTCGTTGCGGTCTGGTGGGTGGAGCTGTCAGTTGCAGCGTGAGGTGGATCCGGGGCTAAAGGGGGGGGCAAGTGAAGTGGTGCGGGTTCTCAGTAGGGGGTGGGGTCGCGGGTACCCGGTTGGTCTGGCGGATGTGTCGTTGGGGGTGTTTGGGCCTTGAGTCGGGGTCGGGCTTTGTCGGGTGGGCAGCGCAAGTCTCGCCTCTGGGTGGGTCGGCTTGTAAGGGTCTCAGGGTCGCTGCAGCTCTCTCTGGAGTAATGCGCTATCTGTCTGTCATATAGCACGAAGACTAACAGAAGACGAGAATAGCAAGAAGAAGGAGACAAAATAGCAGAAGGGGAAAAGTGACGCAACAAGGTTAGAAGAAAACTACAGAAGGGAGAAAAGCGCAAAGAAGGGATAGAAGAAAGCTACAGAAGGGTCAAGTTTCGAGAGAAAACAAGGGGAAGCAGTGTTAGATGGGATAGGAAAAAAAGGGGAGGAGGGTGAAGACGTGGGGAGAGAAAGGAAGGTGAAGAGGGGTAAAGGAAAAAAAGGGGAGAGGATGGGGTGGGGATAGAGGTGGAGGGAGAAACGAAGATAACGGTGAGGGGAGAGATGGGCTAAAAGGGGAAGAAAAAGTAAAAAGTGGGGAAAAGATAAAAGAATGGGGGGGGGATAAAGGAGGGTGAAAGGAGAGGGTAGAGGGATGGCGGATGGGGTCAAGGGTGGGGGGGGGTGTAGTGGGGCCTTGGAGGTGGGGGTGGGGCTCGAGAGGTGGGGGCAAGGGGGAAGGGGGTGGAGGTGGAGGGGTGGGGGGAGGGCCTTGAAAGGGGCTCAGATAAGGGGAATCGAGCGTGGGAAGCCTCGAGTGGGAGCTAATGAGGCCGATCAGGTCAGCGGATGAATAGACGAAGACTAAAAAGAAGAGAGAATAAGGAAGAAGAAGAAGAAGAAGAAGAAAACTAAGCAGAAGGGAGAAAAGTAGACGAAGAAGAAGAAAGGAGAAGAGAAAAAGGAGAAGAAGAAAAAAAGGAAAAATAAGAATAAGAAAAGGGCCAAAGAGAAGAAGAAAAGAAGAGGAAGTACAAAAGAAAAAAAATGGAGAAAAGAAGAGGAAGAAAAGAGAGAAAATTGAGAAAAAACGAAAAAAAAGGATAGGAGGAAGAAAAGGCAGAAAAGAAAAAAAAAAAAAAAGAAAAGAAAAAAGAGAATGAAAAAAAAGAAAAAAAAGAAAAAAAGAAAGAGAGAGAGAAAAAAAGGAAAGTGAATAGCAACAGTAATAAGACTCACCTTCCTTTATCAAAAAAAAAAAAAAAAAAAAAAAACACAAGCGTCAGTCACCATCTTCGAGAACATTATTCACTTAAGCGAGACACGATGCCAAGGCCGTGAAAGGAACCACGAGCCATGGGGTGGGGGGGGGGGAGGGGGCAAATCGTGGCTTGTGTGGCTTAAGGATTTTCCAGATTGAGGTAAAGAAGGAATTAGTGCGGGTGTGTTGTAATTATTGGTGCATTTATTATTCTGCGGTTATTATTATAGTTGTCCTTTAATTGTCCTTCTTGATGTTATTATTATTATTGTTATTATTATTATTATTATTATTATTATTATTATTATTTATTATTATTATCATTATTATTATTATTATCATTATTATTATCATTATTATTATTATTATTATTATTATTATTATCATCATCATCATCATCATCATCATCATCATCATCATCATCATCATCATCATCATCATCATCATCATCATCATTATCATCACCATCGTCATTGTCATTGTCATCGTCAAGATATTTTTTAACGATTTGTACTGTTATTAATATTACTAATATCATTATAATTAACATTGTTGTTATTGTTGTTACTACCATTATCATAATAATTATCATTCTTCTTCATCTCTGTCTTTTTCTTCTTCTTCTTCTTCTTCTTCTTATTATTATTATTATTATTATTATTATTATTATTATTATTACTATCATCCTTATAACAATAATAATGGTAAATAATTAAAAGTGTTATAACATCATATCTGTTCTGTACTTTTAACCACTATCGCAACAAAGTATTGTAATTTTCGAGTTTTTTTTTAGATTTTACCATTATTTGTTGAAGCTTACATGAAATGGTTGATAATGCCGAGAACTGTAGCTGGATCCTCGTTTCAGAGGGATTCTATTTTTAATGTGGCGTAGGTAAATTAATGTGCCCATCACTTTTCCATAGATGTTGTCGACATGGGTCTCAGATGTCTTATGTTACAGCCTTCAAGTTCTAAGGTAGTGTGAGGTGTGCTTTGCTCTGTGGTTCACAATAATAATAATAATAATAAGACACACACACACACACACACACACACACACACACACACACACACACACACACACACACACACACACACACACACACACACACACACACACACATATACATATACATATACACACTGACGTGGGTTCACAGTGTCTAGATGTCTTGAGGTGGCAGCGTGAAGCGTTTAGGCATAAAACAGAAGAAAAGATCGAGCATAATCATCGGCTCCTTAGTTAAAATGAGTCTCTATACAAGTCTTGATATGAAAACTGGTCAAAAGAGGAAGTGATAAAAATCGTTAATAACTTGATTAATTGAAAATGAATTAAGATAAGGCTTAGAAAATCAAAATAAGTGAAGCATACAAACCGTAATCAGAAAAAGGGACCACGTCCAGCTCCACAGAAAACTGATGTCAATACGCAGGACTTGGCTTCTCAGTTTCGGGGTGCGAGGCCGCTTCCCAGATTCAGTCCACACAGAAAAAAAATTGTCTCAAGTTGAAATACAAATAGAAATAAAGTAAAGCTAAGAGTAAAAGATAACGAGTGTAAATACTTGATAGAGATAATAATGAAAATGAAATATAATTTCTATTAAATTGAGTAAACAGATTTTCGATTCTCTAAAACAGAGCAAATTAGATAGCTTTGTATAAAATGAAAAAAAGAAAACGGCGATATAAAAGGGAAACTTAATTAAAACTACAAAAACTACAGAACAAATAAAAGACCAAACAACAAGACTGGACCCCCAAAAGAACAGCGAGCGAAGTCCGGGTGCGGCCGAAAGACGTGAAGCGAGTGCGAGCGGATGCTCTTGAAAGCCCGAGGTGAGGGGGGCTAGGAGGCCACCTTGCAGTAGGGTTTACAATGTTTTGGTTACTACCTATAAAGATTTATTGTGTTTTATTCGAAGTATGATTTTGCCAGTGGTAGTGTTTCATGAGTCTTTTTATTTTTATCAGTTCATCGAAGTCGTTTACAGACTCATCATGGATACATTGTGATTCGTCAGCGTCTTGAATAAGAAGGCACTTTTGGGCTATGGTCAAAAGTCGTTTACGGATATTGAGAACAGCATTGGGCCTAATAGAGAGCCCTTTGGAACACCGAAAGATACAACTGTTTTGTTGATACACTCTCATGACCTTTGACTGATAGGGTTTTTTGTATCGATATTGTGGTTTATTAGTTTATTAATAAGGATTTCGTGGTTGACGGTTTATTAGGCTGTTGTCTGGGTTTATTAGGTTGTTGTCTTTATTATCATATATTATTATTGTGTACCTGTAATAATGCTGTCTTAGTAGACAGCCTATTTCTAAAACTATGTGTTTTGCATGATAGGCCAATTGGTGCGTAGAAATGTTTTCAATTTGCCTGCTACGATTTTCTCAAGGTCATTGACTTTAGGGAGTATGGTAACAGGGTGGTAGTTTGACTTCGTATGTCTCCGGATTTGAAAACTGGTGTTATAAAGCCATGTTTCCAAAGCAATGGAAGATCACCGGTGACGAACGATTAGCTCACGGCGTGTTAGATAATACAGGAGCAGGTAGACTGTCTCTGATAAAGCGAAAAGCAACGAGAGAGAGAGAGAGAGAGAGAGAGAGAGAGGAGAGAGAGAGGAGAGAAAGGACACGGATGGGAAGAGAGAGGGGAAGAGAGAGAGAGAGAGAGAGAGAAGAGAGAGAGAGAGAGAGAGAGAGAGAAGAGAGAAGAAGGAACACGGATGGAGAGAGAGGGGAGAGAGAGAGGAGAGAAGAGAGAAAAGAGAGAAA
>NC_051391.1:30894870-30896799 GCF_015228065.2 Penaeus monodon | reverse complement strand
CCTTTAAAAAAAAAAAAAAAAAAAAAAAAAAAAAACCAAAAAAAAAAAAAACACACCACACACACACACCCCACACAAAACCCCACACACACACACAAAAAACAACAAACAACAACAAAACAACAAAACAAAAAAACAAAAAAACACACACCAAAACACACCCAAACCCACAAAAATGTGTAATATATTTTGTGTATAATAAAAATTATATAAATATATAAATATATATTAGGTATGATGATGTTGTATGTAGGAAGTGTGTGGTGTGTGTGTAGATAGATGTTTTATATAATAATTTTATATATAATATATATATAATATAAAATAATAGCCCCACACACACACAAAACCCCCACAACACACACCAAACCACACACACACACACCCCACACCACAACCCCTACAACACACACACAACTTTATTAATGGCATGTGGGGTAATAAATATATATTTATATATATAAATATATATTATACAATATCATACACACACACATATATATATATATAATATTTATATATATATAAAATATAAAATTAAATAAATAATATTTTATGTTAAAATTAGACGATTGTGTGGTGCGTGTGGTCCCTTTTAAAAAAATTTATATATATATATATATTATATTATTTTTTAAATATAATAATATATGGTATTATATTATAAAATTAATATATATATATATAATAATACACCCCCCCCCCCCCCCCATATAGATTCTTATATCTAAACAACCACAACACCACACACACCACCACACACACACCACCACAACACCACACAACACACACACACACCCACACACAAAACAACAACAAAAAACACACCAAAACCCACACACACACAAAACACCACCCCTACACACACAATATATGTGGTGCATATTTTTTAGGGTTTTATATATATAAAAAATAATAATAAATATATATAAAAATTTTTAAATATATGTATGTATAGGGGGTATGTGTGTGTGTTGTGTGTGGGGGGGTATATATATACATTAGTTTTCTAATTCATATACATGTATAACACCAATAGTGCCGGCGCATTTGTGGTTTATGTTATTTTATAATAATATAATAAATATTATAATAATATAAAAATTTATAATTTTAATAAATATATGTAATATAAAAATTATATAATATAATGTGGTGTGTTGTGTGTGTCCCTATAATATTATATGATAATAAAAAAATTTTATAATTAATATATAATATAATATAAATATATATATATAATGAATATAGTAATTTTTAATAAATATATATAAATATATATATATAATATATTTTTAAATATATACAACACATGTATGTTATTGTAAGTAAAATATATATAAATACATATTAAATTTATATATATAATATATAAATATATATATTATATATTATATATATATAATATATATATATATACATATACACACAAAATGCGCGCGCGCACATATGTGTGTTTTATACATGTATATGATATATAGAAATCATATATGTATATATATACACCCCACACACACACACACACACAACACATACACCATATACATACATATATATAAATATATATATATATATATATATATATATATATATAATAAAACATAAATATATGCACACACAATATGTGTGGTAGGTGTGTGTGTTTATGTGGGGTGTGTGTGGTGTGGGGTTTTGTTGTTGTTGTTGTTGTGTGGTGTGGTGTGTGTGTGTGTGTGTGTGGTGGGGTGTGTGTGGTGTGTGTGTGTGTGTGTGGTGGTGTGTGTGGGTACAGTATATAGATATAAGTATAATATATGTAGGGATTTTATATTATATAAAATTTTATAATATATATATATATAAATATACAATATATATTATATATAATATATATAATATATGATATAATATATATATAAAGGCACAAAACGCACACACAACATCTGTCTA
>NC_051391.1:30878833-30881333 GCF_015228065.2 Penaeus monodon | reverse complement strand
AACCGCCACAGAAGTAATACAGTTCGAATTGTAATGAAAAATTTGTAGCATTCCCTACTTGTTTTACAAAAAAAGAAGAAACAAAAAGAAAAGAAAACATAAAATATATAGGAGAGTCTCATTCATAAACTTTTCATTTTCTTATGCATTTTCAAGCTAGGTTCGGTGCATAAAGTTCAGCTTAGAACGGTATATCTGTCATTTGGAGAGTATGTACGATAGAATTATTATATTATGATTTAGGAATCGTGTCTAATAAGAGCTGAGAAAAACTATTAGCCAAAAAAACGAAAAAAAAAAAAAAACGAAACGAACTATGACTATTGGTACATCAATCAAAATGGTAAACAGACGAAGTAATTTGAACTACAGCTAGAGAAAAGAGGCTGTTCTGCTTCTACCTTTCTTATTTTTCATATTTCTTCTAGGACTCTGAGCGAAGTAAACCGTAACTTATTTTTGTAACTGTCTTTGCAATATGTTTCTATATATAATGTATATAATTACCTTCTGTTAAACATACATACGTTAAGAGATTAAGTATGTATTTATATAAGTATGATTTGCTACAGTTAATAACTTTTACTGTAAGTATTAGGCCGTGAACTAAGATGAAGTGTAATGTCCTGAAATATGGTACTGTATTGATGTCTGGTAGATTTAGATTGAACCCTCGATCATGACACCAGATTAATTTTGTGTAGGTAATGGCAGTTCATGTTCTTCCTTGTAATAGATTGTTGGATTCACCTCAACAAACATATGTTAATGTGTTGTTATACTTGATAGATTTTCCTTGCCTTCGGAATCTGTTTATCAATACTCACCTTTAAATGGTATCCTTTATCTACATAAAAGACGAAATACTAAAAAGACACTCATTTTGTTACCCATGTCTCAGCACCCTTCTCCTGTACTTTTTCCATCATATCCCTTATCCTTTTCATGTATGTCACTCAATCACTCTGTAACCCATTCCTATCCCAGTACCTCCATCTGTATCTGTATCCTTTTCCTGTATCTCTGCTTCTGTACCTTTGTAACTGTGTTTCCTTTAGGAAATCATATAATTTCATACTTCTATAAATCTTAGGAAAATGAATGATGGATGTAAACCAGGTCTTCGGCAATGAAGGCTGAGAAAACAACCATCTTTCTGGTCGTTTTTCTTCAGTCGTTCATCCCGTTTTCTTCATCACTCTTTCGTTCTCTGGGCATGAGAGAAGAGGAGGGTGAAGATGCGCAGAAGGAAGAGCCGATTATATAAAAAGTGTATGTCGGTCGTTGATAAACAATTTGAATGTCCGTACTCTGTGTTTTTTTTGTCCCCATTGGAAATGAGGTTTTAAGACTAATGGGAATGAGATGTGATTTTAGTCTCCGAATTCAATAAGTATGAAAAAAAAAATATTACTTAATCACAACAAATTATATAAGAGAAAATATTGACCCCTAATACATGTAAGAAAATGTGAATGATCAAAAGCCCATTTTTAGTCTTCACATATACGTATATTACGAAATGGATCAGCAATATGTATAAAATAGACATATCAGTTATAATTTCCAAAAAAGGCATAATGAATAAAAGGATTCCTCCAGTTCTGAAAATTACATCACTGTGTATTACGCAGAACAACACAATTGAGTTTCAGTATTCCAGGCCGGGTTGGAACGGTGAAGCAAGAGTTTTAGCTGCAGTGACATACTTCTTGATTGCTGAAGCGGCTGCAGAGGTCGTGTCTACAAAAAAAAAAAAAAAATAAGTAGAATAAATATCTGTTATTCTTTTTTATACTCTACTTATTTCATTTACGTCAAAACAAATATATTTAAGAGGTATGTATACTTATTTTTCCTTGGCTACACTTACTTGTGGGTGAAGTGAGTAGAGGCAAGACCTTCTTGCCCAAGGACGAAATAACAGTCTTAACTTTGGCTACAGTCTTGGCAGGGGACGGCAACAGCGAGGTTACTCCTGAAAGTCACGATTAAAGAAAATGAAGTCAGGTAGCCTGGGTGTGTGATCGAAGTGTTTCATATTTTAATTTAGCATGAATGTCTGTCATTTCCATGCGGCAAAAGATATGTAAGACTGTTATTTGAACTAACCTTAGGAGAATTTATTAAACGTGAACCTAATCCTGAAATTTTACAGTATTTTCTTTAAAAATATCTAAGATCTACAAGAACAAACCAAAACTTGTAACTTACCTGGGACCGAGAAACTGCCATAGCCACTTGCCGGGTTCGAGCTACCCAAACCACCCAGAGGCCAGTAACCACTGCCATAACTACTCGGAGGCACGTAACCACTGCCATAGCTACTCGGAGGCACGTAACCACTGCCATAACCACTCGGGGACGCATAGCTACCATACCCACCAAATGGAGGCATGGTAGACGCGACAACGAACAACGAAGCGAGACATAGCAACGCGGTGGTTCTCATTTTAACGCTGTTGAAGTTGCAAAATTATTAAATGTAAGTGTTGCTTTT
>NC_051391.1:30856333-30861333 GCF_015228065.2 Penaeus monodon | reverse complement strand
TTATTTTCAACACATTGATGTATATTATTCAAGAGGGATCTGAAATTCTTCCTGCGTAGCAAAAATGGGTGTAGGTAAGAGCTACATCAATAGAGTGCCTGTCTGCGATACTTTTGTAGTGGTTCTTTTTCCTTGAGTTTCCAAAAAAAGGGACATGCCATAAGACTTCCCTTGTTGGGAACCTATGGCTAGACAATAAACTTGCCGGTGTTCTCAAAAACTCCGAAGAACATAAGCAACTTTGGGAGCTTGAGGAAGTCATTCTGGGTTGACGGAGTAGATCATCCTCCACGGTAATAAGAACCATCTAAACTACGTGATTATGTCCATCTCTAGAAATAATTTTGAGAAGTGATTTCGCATTAGACATTGCTATTCATCTTTAAAGATATATAATGTCATTACTGGGAATCGCAGACTATTCCCATATGCTTAGACAGACATTCTGCAGAACGATAAGTAGTTATTTGTGTTGTAATGGGTTTCATTGATTCCATGAGAAGATATGTCGATTTTTTACACATAAGGATATATTTTTTTCCTTGTCTTAAACCTGAATTCGACCTTACTCTTGGCCCAAAGTCCCTTAGTCTCCTGCAGGTAAAGACAACCCTACAACAGGTCTTTTATCTTCCCTTCATAATCAGATAGATTGAAAACTACAGTCACAGCGCGGACGATAATGATGTCCTCGTCGCCTGGGATGGCGGAGGGTTGAGGGGCAGGGGAAAGGAGGATGGGGAGGGGGAGAGTTGAGAGAAGGGGGTCGGGAGAAGATGGGGAGGGAGAGTGTGTGTGTGTGCACCCACACACACACACACACACACACACACACACGCGCACACACACACACACAAACACACACACACACATACACAACAACACACACACACACACACACACCACACACACACACACACAACAATATATATATATATGAATATATATATATATATATATATATATATATATATTGTATTATATATATACATAATGATCAGACAATGGTATGTATAGTAGAAATAATTACTCAACCAGATCTCTAACCACACACCATACGATAATCCAATACTAGACTATATAGCAATCCCAGATGGTTATGAAACAGATATAAAAACAATAATCCATGAAATCAACATAGTATTATATAATATATATATATATATATTATATATATGTAATAGTATATATATTATATATATATATATATATACATATATACATACATAATAATATATATATATATATATATATATATATATATTATATAATATATATATATATATATATATATATATATATGTATGTATGTATGTATATATGTATATATATATAAAATGATATATATATATATATTATAATATAATATATATATATATATATAATATATATATATATATTATATTATATATATATATATAATATATATATATATATATTATATATATATATATATATATATATATTTATATATATATACATATATATATATATATATATATATATATATATATATGTATGTATATATATCATCAAATCGAATTCCAGAACAATGGTATGTATGTAGAAATGCATTACCTCTCAGCCGGCAGATCCTAACCAGCATCACGTTCGATACGATAATCCCAGATGACTGAGACTGTGTCAGCCAATCCCAGATGGCCTTTGCCCAAACAGATTAATACAAATCCATGAACCTCAGACCAAACCGTACGTTTGTGGGTATATAACTATATCTATATGCAGTTTATATATGTATATACATACATACATAATATATATATAATATATATATATATATATATATATATATATATATATTTATATATATATACATATATAATTATATATATATTATATATATGTGTGTGTGTGTGTGTGTGTGTGTGTGTGTGTGTGTGTGTGTGTACATACATACACATATGTGTATATGAACATATATATATCTATATATATACACATATAACTATATATACAAATATGTATATATATATATATATATATATATATATATATATATATATATATATATATATATATACATATATATGTACACACACACACATATTTGTATACATACACACACATGTATATGTATGTATACACACACACACAAACACACACACACTCGTATCTATGTATATATGCACCCACCCATATATAGATATGGGTGGGTGCTTCACGCGCATGGTGATGTGAAGCGATGGTGTGGTAGCCTAGGTAGTGTTAAGTGCTTGCATGCCTTCTCACTTGCAGCTTCCACCACTGGCTAGCTCAGTGCAAAAAAGGAAGCAGCTTTTGCATAAGTCTCCCCTGCCAGGTCACAGCCTCTCCATCATCAAGACTTCTACAGTGCCTCCTCGTGGCCACCCATGAGTAACTGGGCACCTTGCAGTCCCAGGCTAAACTGTGGGGGATCTCGGAGTAGCAGGAGGTCCCAGAGGTACGGAGCTATGGCCCACCGGAGTGTGGACATGCTCTGGCTCCATACCAACTCCTACCCCCTAGGGTAATGGGGCGGCTCGGGGGAGGTGGGCCTTGCCAGTCCTCCTCCCCCCAGAAAGACCCACCGGCAACGTCAGGAATAAATGGATATGCTGGCTGGGAAGGAGAGGTGTTGTCCCTCCCACCCAGCAAGTGAGGCGGGCTGTGGGTCCTGTTGGGAGGGCAAATGTTGGGGCGCAATATTGGAACGAGAGTTACTCATCCCGCCTGCGCCCCGGCAGGCGCCAACCCACCATGAAGCTTGTGGGGCAAAGCCCACGGGAACCCCACAGGCGGATGGGCAGTCCCACAGCCTGCCGACCCCCTTTATTTGGGCTGTGTCGGCGGGGGCGGCAGAGGTGGGGTGCACCCAGAGTGACCACCCGAGGCTTAACCTCAGGCATGCTTTCCGGGTAGGTGCGTGGAACATCCAGTCCTTGCGGCAGGATGAGCGGTTACCTCTGCTATCGCGGGAATTGAAGCAACTGGGAGTTGAGGTGGCTGCCCTCTCAGAGGTGAGAAGACCTGGTAACGGCACGATCAGTGTGGGTGGGTACACCTACTATTGGTCGGGCCGCAGCAATGAGTGTGTGTGTGTGTGTACATACATACATATATGTGTATATGAACATATATATATTTATATATATACACACATATATATATATATATATATATATATATATATATATATATATATATATATATATATATATATATGAGATGTCTGTAGGTCCCCATGGCTCGGGAGCGGATCTCAGCAGCGAGAATAGCCTCCTTCTCCGGGACTTTGCTAGGTCCCAGAAAATGAGGATCTCTGGCTCCTGGTACTAGCGCTCCAACCTGCATCGCTGGACATGGTACAGCGATACGGGTACAATGGCCAAGGAGATCGACCACATTCTTGTTAGCACGCGATGGAGGATCCTCCAGAACTGCAGGGTTTACTGGAGTGCCAAGTTCTGTGGCACCGACCATAGGCTGGTTGTGGCTACCCTGCAGGTCCACTTCAAAACTCCCCGTCCCTCCAGTGGCCATCCTAAGGTGTTTCACCTGGACAGACTAAGGGAGGAGGAGTGTGCCCGTGGGTTCACCATGGCAGTCTCTGACCGATTCACAGAACTCAACAACCTGACGGACCCAGTTGCTCTGTGGGAGCTCTTCAAGCGCGTAACACTCGAAGCAGCTCAGGAGTCCATTGGCGTACACCCGAGGGCAAGGCAGAATTCCTTCTCCCTGGAGACATTAGAGGCCACTGATGTGTGTTGCAAGGCTCCATATTGCGTAGGGCTCGGACACTGCTGAGAAGGGACAAGGAACAGTTCATCAGGAATCTTGGTGAGGAGGCTGAAGGCCATTTCTTGGTAAATGACCTCCGCCCTGCCTACCAAGCCCTGAGAAAACTGAACCCCTTCTCACAGATGACTGCAGTCCGATCAGCGAATGGACGGATCATCTCAGATCATGTTGGGGTTCGTGAACGTTGGGCTGAGAATTCTGAACAGTTGTACCAGGTAGACCCTCCAACAGTTAGCTTGGATGCAAGCGATGTCTCAGTGCCTGTGTCGGACCCACCCATCAGCGAGGAACCTCCTACCCTAACAGAGGTTAGGATGGCGATCTCCAAGCTGAAGAGTGGGAAAGCTGCAGGCATATATGATATCCCTGCTGAACTGCTAAAGGCTGGGGGTAAACCTATGGCTTGGGGTCTGCATACAGTTCGGACTGCCATCTGGCAGTCTGTTACCATTCCCCTTGACCTGCTGAGGGGCGTGGTCATCCCTCTCTGGAAGGGGAAAGGGGATCTTTGGGATTGTTGCAACTACCGTGGCATTACACTGCTCAGCATACCAGGCAAGGTTCTCGCCCACATTCTTCTGAAACGGATTTGAAACCACCTACTGAGGCATCAGAGACCGTAGCAGTCTGGATTTACTCCTGGCAAGTCCATGATAGACCGTATACTAGCGCTTTGAGTAATTGTGGAACGCCGTCGTGAGTTTGGTAGTGGGTTGCTTGCAACCCACATCGACCTCAAGAAGGCATTTGACTCGGTGCATCGGAAATCACTATGGGAGATCCTGAGACTCAGGGGAATTCCGACACAGATTATTGGCCTGAGAACAAGCCTTTATACTGGTACTGAAAGTGCTGTAAAGTGGTGGGGGTATGTCGAACTTCTTCCCTGTTAATTCATGGATGAGGCAAGGCTTTGTCCTTGCACCAACACTTTTCAACACCTGTATGGACTGGATAATGGGCAGAGCTACTAGCCAAAGTCAGTGTGGAGCAACACTAGGCAATATCAAGGTCTTAGACCTTGACTTTGCCAACGATGTTGCCATCCTATCTGAGTCCTTGGAGTCACTTGTGGCTGCTCTTGATGCATTTAACAATGAGGCGAAGCCCCTAGACCTAGAGGTCTCCTGGACCAAGATCAAGATTCAGGACTTTGGGGGCCTGTTAAGGGAACCCGTTCAGTCGATCCATGCTTGCGGCGAGGACGTTGAAGTTAC
>NC_051391.1:30852980-30856233 GCF_015228065.2 Penaeus monodon | reverse complement strand
CCATTCCTTTTACGGGAATGCCGTGTTTACCTTTTAGGTAATCATTCTCTCTATTTACCCGGGCTCGGGACCAGCACTGACCCGGGCTGGCTTGTCCACCCAGTGATGTGTATGCCAAACCATACACATGGTTTGGCAGCAAATTAACAAATGGTCGTATTTAGTGTATGTGTGGACGGGAATCATCTCCGTCGTGTCTGAGTGCCGCCCACTGGATTATACACGGATTCGGGACCGGGATTCGGGACCGGGTATCGGGATCGGGATTCGGGACTGGGATTCGGGACCGGGATCAGGATTTGCGGGACCGGGATTCGGGATCAGGATTCAAGATCAGGATTCGGGACCGGGATTCGGGATCAGGATTTGGGACCGGGATTCGGGACCGGGATTTGGGACCGGGATTCGGGATCAGGATTCGGGACGGGATTCGGGATCAGGATTCGGGACCGGGATTCGGGATCAGGATTCGGGACCGGGATTTGGGATCAGGATTCGGGACCGGGATTCGGGACCGGGATTCGGGATCAGCATTCGGGACCGGGATTCGGGACCGGGATCCCGAATCCTCATCGTGATCCCAAATCCCGATCCCGAATCCCGTGTTTTGGGACCGGGATTCGGGATCAGGATTTGGGATGAAGATTTGGGATCAGGGTTCGGGACTAGGATTCGGGATTGGGATTCGGGATCGGGATTCGGGACTAGGATTCGAGAGCGGGATTCGGGACAGGGATTCGGGACCGGGATTTGGGATCAGAATTTGGGATCAGGATTTGGGATCAGGATTTGGGACCAAGATTCTGGACCGGGATTCGTGACCGGGATTCGGGATCGGGATTCGGGATCAGGATTCGGGATCAGGATTTGGGATCAGGATTCGGGACCGGGATTCGAGAGCAGGATTCGGGATCAGGATTTGGGATCAGAATTTGGGATCAGGATTTGGGATCAGGATTCGGGATCCGGATTTGGGATCAGGATTCGGGATCAGGATTCGGGATCAGGATTCGGGATCAGAATTCGGGACTGGGATTCGGGAGCGGGATTCGGGACCGGGATTTGGGACCGGGATTCGGGATCGAGATTCGGGATCAGGATTCGGGACCGGGATTCGGGATCAGGATTTGGGATCAGGATTCGGGATCAGGATTCGGGAGCGGGATTCAGGATCGGGATTTGGGATCAGGATTTGGGATCAGGATTCGGGATCAGGATTCGGGATCAGGATTTGGGATCAGGATTTGGGATCAGGATTTGGGATTAGGATTCGGGATCAGGATTCGGGATCGGGATTTGGGACCAGGATTGGGACGGATTTGGGACCGGATTCGGGACCTGGATTAGGGATTAGGATTTGTGATCAGGATTTGGGACCGGGATTCGGGATCAGGATTTGGGACCTGGATTCGGGACCGGTATTCGGGGGCAGTCGAGGTCAGGCCAGGCCAGTAGGGTGAAGGACAAGAGGGTAGGTTGAGAGCGTAAGCTTAAGAAAACACGTAAAAAAAAAAAAAAAAAAAAAGAAAAAAGAAAAAAGAAAAAAAAAGAAAGAAAAAAAAAATATATATATATATATAATAAAAAGATAAATAAAAGCAGAGATAAAAGGAAAAAATGAGTAAGAGAGATTACCGAAGGAATGGGAGAACGTAGAAAACAAGGCGATTAACATAAGAGAAGAGGAGAGAAAATAAAGTATGGATAAGATAGAATAGTGAATGGAATGGGAGAATGTAGAAAACGCGGAGGAGATTACCAAGAAAGAGCAGAAAATACAAATGAAGGCAAACGAAAGAACTGAACGAGGAAGGCCTGAAAGTAAGAGAAAACGAGAGGAAGTAGATAGAAGAAACGAAAGCGAATGAACAGAGTAGATAGCGCAGGTTTCAGAGAAGGGTACATGAGAAGGGAAAAGAAAAAGCTGCGAGAAAAGTGGGAATCATGGGAGATGGAATATACCTGAAAGGGGATAAGGCAAAGGGAGGTGAAGAGGAGGCAAAGGAAAGCAAGATTAAAGATGAAGATAAGGGGCGGGGGAGGAAGCAGGAGGCCAAGGTCCAGGACGCGGTCGTAGACATCGCAATATATATATATATATATATATATATATATATATATATATATATATATATATATATATATATATATATATATATACACATACACACACACTCACAGACACATGATACCATAAAAATATATAATTTTTATTCTATCTTTCCTTTACAGTATCTTAGTTCTTGAATTTAGAACAAATATCAATCGTTACTTTTTTCTACTAATGACGTTACCTTCATGCATATACCGTCAAGATACATAAAAAATATATTTTTTATCAGTGGTGGCAGGGTTAAAGGATTAGGGAGGTGATATATATCCAGCACTTCTGTCTTCCCTCATAGCAGCGGATTATAAGGCTAATAGTAATAACAACAATAAAAGTAATAACAAGGATGGTGATGCTGATCATGAGGATGACGATGATAGAAATTATGAGGATAATGACAAATTTCTAGATTCGTAGAAAGGGTCTAATTGTATATTCTCATAGTTTTAATAAAAAGGAGTGCGTTTTATTTCATTACACCCTAATGACCAGCTCCAAGTCTAGCATTTAAGATACACCGAAAAGATATCCTCGGAAGAGCCGAACAGACACTCCTGGAATAAGCAACGGGGCGCCATTAATGAGTTGTTTTAATGTTAGTGTCTAGAGAAGTACCTTTCTCGATCCTGTTTAAGGCATCAGGTGTCCTTCAAGCCGACCCCAAGGGAAGGTAACGTAATAATAGAAATAAACCTATGGCACCAGGTGACAAGAGTAATCCTATATGCTATGTAAGTGGATATTGAAGGAATGACCGTGATTATTTTTTTTACAGTATCATAGGTCTAGCACATACATACGGTGAACATAGAGGATCAGTATAGTGTTCAATATTCGCACACAGTTCATTTGAAATCTTTGTTTTTTTATTGTAATTTAACAGAAATTGCTAGTATCCTCTTTTATGGCAGAAAGATAAGGAAAAATAAATTTTTTATGCTAAATCAGATTTTATTGTCTAAAGACATACACCCTATCGATAAAAATCTTAAGCAAGAATAAATTCAGGCTGCTCCGGGGGCAGCGGCAGGGGCAGGAGGCATGAATGCAGCAGCAGCAGCCTGGTACTTCTTGACCATGTGTGCAACTGCAGGAGGCAAGGCTGGGAAAAGAAGTTTTTCATGGGTTATGAATATCATGTAA
>NC_051391.1:30845480-30847980 GCF_015228065.2 Penaeus monodon | reverse complement strand
GACTTAAGTGCTTGATAAAGAGAAAAGAAAAGAGAACACTAACCATCAATAAGATGCTTCATTCTTGTCACATAATAACTTTAAAAGCGACATAACATGACTGTGTTTCTGTGTAAACGCATTAAGTTTGAAACATGAGCAGTTTAAAGAGTTACTAAGACTCTGAATGAACACCGACTCCCACCTTAGCGACTGGTAAATTGCTCATACATACAGACGTACATATTTGTCTAATTCTCTATTTCTTTCTACACACAAACACACACATATATATATGTATATATTTATATAAATATAAATGTACATATTATATATTTGTATATACACATACACAAACACACACACACACACAAACACAAATTTTACACACACAGACACACACCCGCATACACACACAAGCTTCAAACACACACACACACACACACACACACACACACACACACACACACACATTCTTGTCTCACTGAATTTTGAAACATTAGCTGTAAAGGAGTACATAGTTCTTCGGCACATTCCCTCAGGAATCTCGCCTGGTCCTTCTTCTTTAGTCTTGTCTAACCCTTTTAGTAGGTATTTGATTTCATCCTTTTTGAGTGTGATATTTTCGATATTCTGATTTACGTTTGTGCGGTTACTTGCCATTTCAAAGTATGGGTCCTGAACACTGACTGAAATTTCTCATATAATGGTTTCACACATTCCTCCTCCTTAGTATAAACGATGTTATTGTCTTTGATGGCGCTAATCTGATCTCTACTTTTAGTCTTACTATCTATATAGTTGAAGGAGAGCTTTGGTCGATTTGTACATGTACTGATTATAACCTTTTCAAAGTCTAATTTCGCCTCCTCATGGTTTGGGTTGACTCCTTTCTTCCTAATTTATACCTTTCATACGCTGCCGGAGATCTTTGTTTTCTGGCGTTTTCTAAAGAAACTGTCGTTGGTGTTCTCTCATTTTCTTACATTTATCACTGAATCACTTTTGGTCATTTCTTGCTTTAGTTTTGAATCTTGATACAATATTTTCTTTTTATAGGCTTACTGATATTACATATCAAAGTTCTCTTCGTTCAGGAGTGTTTCCCAGTTTATGCCATCAAAGAAATCTTTAAGGCTTTTATAATTTCCTATCTTGTAATTGTACTTTCATTTTCTTTCCTTAATTACGATAATTTTCTCCCTGTAGCAAACAGTATTTTAACTTAATTACTACATGGTCACTTTTTCCTGGAGGAGGGCAGCACTCCATATCCTTAATGTCATCTTTATGCTTTGTAAATATTAGGTCAAGCATAGACGGTCTATCTAGCCCCCTTACCTTGGTATGATCAGTTACATTTTGGAAAAGGCAAAGTTAATATGAATTCTTGCATTCTACCTGAGCTCAGGGATCGAAGCTTTCCCAATCAATTTTGTTATTAAAATTCCTTGTTATAAAAGTTTCTTTTGCACTAATTTCCGAAAGTTGCAGCACTTCTTCCAGGCTTTTTAGCATTTCTTGAATTAGTTTTTGGTATTTTTCTTGTGACCGCATCGATAGGTGGCATGTACAGTGTGGTTATGTTTGCTTTTTTCTACCTCCGTTGCCTTGAGTTCTACTATGGGGTCTTGCTTAACCTCCAACTCCTTTATAATAATTCCTTCCTTGTTCATATTGCTACCTCCTCCATTTCCATTTACCTTATCTTTTCTCCAAACATTATGGTCTCTGAGTCCTAATGTTACAATGTCTACGGAGGGATCCAGTTTGGATTCAGTGATGCATATTACATCTGCGAGCTCTGGCATTCTGTTCCAGAAATTAAGGATTTATTACATTGAGAATATTGAGAGTCAATTTTTTTTTGTCTACGGTGTATCCTTCAAGTCCGTCTTCTACAACTTTTTCTTCATGTCCCAATATGACTACGTCCTTATCTACATCACCCAAATTATCAACAATCCTTGTCCAAGGTGTGACTAAAATTCAAGCTGTCATTATTTAATCCTTTGTGATCTCGCTCTCTTTTAATTATTTTTTTTTTTCTATTTCCTTTGCAGTTTCCTTTACTTTCGGTACATCGGCATCTGTAGCTGTCAACTGTTTTGCCTCTTCTGTTATTGAGGGTGGCTGCTTGGCAAATTGCTCACTTGTTTGTCTCGCCCTCAGATACATGCTGAGGATTTTTCCACAGTGTCCTTTTCTTTTTGTTCCATTCTGTTATTGTTTATTCTGTGAACAATTTTTGTCGTTGTTTTTTATATGATAATGAAAAAATCAACAAATAAATGATTACGGGAAGATATATATATATATATATATATATATATATATATATATATATATATATATATATATATATATATGTGTGTGTGTGTGTGTGTGTGTGTGTGTGTGTGTGTGTGTGTGCGTGTGTGTGTGTGTGTGTGTGTGTGTGTGTGTGTGTGTGTGTGTGTGTGTGTGTGTGTGTGTGTGTGTGTATGCATGTATGTGTATGTATGTACACACACACACACAA
>NC_051391.1:30832980-30837980 GCF_015228065.2 Penaeus monodon | reverse complement strand
ATTAGATTCATAATCATAATCATAATTGCGATTATGACTATAATCAATCGTTGTGATCATCGTGGTTATCGTGATGATAAAATAAGTAATACTGCAGTTGTTATGCGTTAAACATTCAACGACAAACTTTCACTGATGCGATAGAGGTATAAGTACTAATAGCTACTATATTGGTTATTTACTAATTTAAGCGACGCTGATCGATGATAATGGTGTTACAGTCGATAAAATTCCACTTGTTAATATTCGGATTGTTATTTTTAATTTCCTTTTGACCCTAGTCCCTGTCTTTATTCGTCTGTTCATTATGCATCGTTATTTTCCTGTTTCTAAACGCATTTCCTCCTTGCAAATATACTTTCGATAACCTGAACAGTAATCAAATTTTCCCTTAATGGAAACGAAGAAGAAGAAAAAAATCCTTGATGGAAACGAAAATTGCTTTCTCCCTTTGACAAAGGTGCTCTTTTTTCCCTTGATGAAAATAGACGGGTCTTTTTCCCCTCTATAATAAAACTATTTTCCCTTAAAAAAAGAAAGAAAGAAAAAACTAAGTTCGATACAATTGTGCATAAGGCACGTACGTTGTTTTCATGCATATGATCATACCTGCATAAATGACAAGGGATGATGAAACTGAAATTGAATTCAGATTACTTTATTGATACGACTATCATGCATAATATTGCCATTCAGCGCAATGAAAGCGCCCAGCACATTCCGAAAGGTCCAAATCCGGAACAGGGTCCTCAGACGGCTCCGGCGGCCGGGGGCATGAAGGCGGCAGCGGCGGCTTGGTGCTTCTTCACCAGGTTGGCTACGGCGGGAGGCATGGCTGGAACATGCAAATACATTTGTATGTGTTACATGTTTGTTCTTTATGTCCTTGAATAAAATACGTTTATAGAATATTTTCTATACATACAGTATGTGCATATGTTGTAATGATATTGTATTTCCGATTGCATTTTCATATATACATGGTATTCATATACCGATGGTATTCATTGCATAACTTGCGATACTCTTGCTCTCGGCTGTTCGTCCAGGAAATATTTCATGAATCAGTTTGTCGAAATCCTAATTAAGAGAGCATTGCATTTTGATATGAAAATTACCAGGTAAGTATCCCTATGAAATTATATTAAATTATATGACAGTTATGAGTTTTGCATAAGCCTTTTCTTGCAGTGAATGTTGTCAAGGAAAGTAGCTTTCTCGCAAAAAAATAGGGATCATCACCGCCATCGACTTTTCAAATAGACAAATATTCAAATGGTATATAAATAAAGATAAATGCATAAATAAGTTGATAAACTTTTAAAATAAAAAAGTAATATGATGGTTAAGAATCGGCATACCTTGTGGCGCTGTAGAAGCTCCCGGGGCGACTGCAGGGGCGGGGGCGGCTCCGGGGGCGGGCGTGGTGTGGAGGGCGTTGAGGGCCTGGATCTCCTCGGGCGTCGGGATGAAGGACTCGATCATGGCCGGGGAGGGACGAAGGCTCCTGCTGCTGCTTCAAGGGCAAAGACAAGGTTTGTGGAATTCGTATATGCACGATCATGTAGAGATTATTTACAAGTAAAACCAAATTATGATTGACATTTTAATCAACCAATTAATGAATTCAAAATAAAATAAAAAGAGTGATAAGGTAGATAGATAAGTGCATAAGATTAAACCAAATAAAAGAGGTGCAGTTAAAGGACCCACCCGGGGGCATGAATCCGCCAGAGCCACCTGGGGGAGGCAGGGCAGCAGCAGCAGCCACAGAGGTGGCTAAACTCAACACTACAGCAACCTTCATATTCATCTCTGAAAACATTAAAAATTAAAAATTTACTCCACTGTGTTGCAAAGTACTCAGGGTTTACCTAATCATATATACCTCAAATTCTGCGCGATAATATGAAGTTTTTCATTTCACCAGAATACATACCACGGATTCAGACTAATCTAAGTTAACCACGAAATAAAGGTACAATAAGCTTAAGAAGCTGCATGACAAATTAAGTGGAAAGCAGGGTGACTCACTGACGCTTACCTCGCCGATCCTTCTCAGACTCAGGGGACAAAGGCACGTTCGCTCATACACATATCCCAGGCTCATGCCACGTGACACTTGACAGTAGAGAAAGGTCGAAGTTCACACATACAAATGTAGGATGGAAAACTATTATATTTCACACAACCATGCAGTTAAAAGCATTGTATATATGAATAATGTTATAACCCTAATAGTTGCCATAATAACTGCTGTTGCTACTACTAGCATTATTGTACGTAGGTATAATTACCATTACTATTATCTTTGTTATCATTATCACTATGGTCATCATTAATATTGTCATCACTTTTAGTAGAAGTATAGTTGTTTATTATATTAGTTTTGTCACCATCATCATTACCATTATTTTGATCTTCGCGGTGATGATGATGATGAATTATGTATATGCTGTACCTACTGTGCGTGAAACATTATAAACAACATATGGTAATGCGATTTAAGAAAAAGGAATTGGCTACTCAGTCATCGTGGGCCTTCAGCATACGGTACAAAGGATATGTGTTAAGTTACTGTATTGGTTATCTACCAATTTAAGTAACATTGATCGATGGTAATGGTGTTACAGTCGATAAACTTCTACATGTTTAAATTTGAAATGTTATTCTTAATTTCGTTTCGATCCTTTTTTCCACTGTCCGTCATCATCTGTTCGTCATGTGATGTTCTAAATATACTTCTTGTTAGCACCAATTTCAGAAACCATAAACAAACATTTCACCAGAAGATATACCCCGTGTGACCAGAGCGATAATACATTTCCTCAGGTTCCTCAGCTGATGTTCAAGGGAGTTGAGCTGCTTTCCCCAGATGACTTGTGGTGATGAATTTTAATGTCATTTATCTCCAAAGGTAAAGCATAGAATATACCTTTCTGAGTGTAGACATAAACTTACCCGTGCATACATATATGTAAACGTGCACACACACACACACACACACACACACACACACACACACACACACACACACACACACACACACACACACACACACACACACACACACACACACACACACAATGAACCAGAACCACTGCCTTTCTTGCAAGACGCTTATGGTAGGACACTGGGTCGTGCGGTGAGACCTGATATTGTTGATGGCAATGCTCTGTGTTTTGTGATTCTCACTGTGATGTCTTGTGGACTTGTTTTTGCTAAGCAGGGTCTTGAAACACACTGAGCTGTAGTAACCGACTTTGTGACAAGACTTATATTCCTTGTCAGCTGCAGGGCACTTACTGTTCTTGTAATTAGCTTTATTGCCACATCGAAAACATGAAGACTGTCGACGGAGTTCTTGGTATCTTTCTCTTGATACGCTCCTATGTCTTGAATGATGTGCATTGTGTGCTTGTGGGCGTTTAGACTTTTTATAATTGCCGAGTTTCTTGACACTTTGATATACTGGAGTTGAAGGGAGCTCAGCATCAGATTTTTTTTCAGCAGACTCATAACTTCTACAGATGATTCTAACTTGCTCAGGTGTGGGAGGGGGTGCCATAGCTTTATGTGTTTGGCAAGCTCTCTGTCACAAATGCCATCAATGATGGAATCCAGTAGACGTGTATCTAGACAATGTGAGCAAAGTTCCGCGTCTAGTGCTAATTGGCGGAGGTGTTTATAGAAAAAGGTCTGACCTGACTGCTGATGACACTGGTTATACTGTTAACGTCGTACTGTAAGGCTACGTTGACGACGCATGTGGGAGTCAATATGGGCCAGCATGTCGTTGAGAGGCATTGTAAAGTCGAGGGTTATGCCCGTGGAGTGAATAAGAGTGCTCTTCATATCATCACTAGGGCAACGACGAAGATACGCAGCCTGGACTGGGTGTGGCTGTGTCTGATGTCCCAGGGGAATAGCATAGTCTTCCCATGAAGCTCTCCAAGCTTCATATATCCGTAAAGAAGCCTCAGGTTCCAGAGGTGCTGGGTGAGGAAGCGCCAGTGCACGGTGATTACGTGCAACACCTGGAGTGACACTATTAGGCGGCATCATTGTTGGGGTGCTACTAATTATTAAAGGCTCAGAAGCAGCAGGTGCAGTTATAATCGACGTAGATAAAAGAGCAGGCGGGGTGTCCAGTGGAGATATGGGTGCAACCTGTGTAAATGTACATGGTTGTGGGGTTGCAGGAGTCGGGAAGGCGTGCTGCATGGGCTGGAGCCTGTCAATGAGTGCTTGGAAGAAAATAGCTTCACGTAAAGAAAACTTACAGAAAACGGGTATGGCAATCCCTAGTACACTGCAGCGTTCAATGCACTTCATAAGAGTTTTATATACATACATACATACATACATACATACATACATACATACATACATACATACATACATACATACATACATACATACGTACATACATACATACATACATGCATACATACATATCTATTTATATCTAAAACCATCCATCTAGCAGTCTACAGTATATATTTGTGCATAGAACACACACATATGCCTTTGTTTATTTGCGTATGCTAGTACTTGCCAAAATATACAGGGTAATCAAAACAAACTTGAATTCATATAATTTTATTGCTATAACTAGCATACGTAATACTGTAATTCCTCATAATGAAAGTGCCCAGCACATTCCCATTTCTCGAGCCGACGTTCCAAATCCGGAACAGGGTCCTCAGACGGCTCCGGCGGCCGGGGGCATGAAGGCGGCAGCGGCGGCTTGGTACTTCTTCACCAGGTTGGCCACAGCGGGAGGCATGGATGGTAAAATGAAAGCTTCTATAATAAGATATATCTATGTATTTTTTGCATGTTTGTTCTCTATGTCCTTGAATAAAATGCATATATTATATGTATTCTATATGTACAGTCTGGGCATTATAAAGATACTGTAATTCCGATTGCATTTTGATATATACACGGTATTCATAGAAAGATACTATTCATTATATAACTTGCGATATCCTCGC
>NC_051391.1:30777980-30822980 GCF_015228065.2 Penaeus monodon | reverse complement strand
AATATACGTTTAGATAGTGTTTTTATGCATATATTGTGCATATAGAACACTATCTATATATTGTTACGCTTAGTGAATTTCTGACTGCCTTATGATATACAAATATTGATATTAATGAATAATGATATTAACCGCATAATACGCGACTCCCTAGCTGGTAGCTGGTAGATATTTAATAAATTATTTTTGTCGAAATCTTAATCACAAGAAGGTTGTATTTTATATGATTGTTTTCTTGAAAAAAAAAAAAAATATATAGGGCGCGTATACTAATTGGAATTATGTTGCATTATGTAAGAACAATTTTGTTTTTGTTCCTAAATGCAGTGTGAAAAAGTGTTCTTTTATTTTTAATATTAGCATTTTTTTCAATTAGGGATCGTCACTTTCATCAACAAATACTTTCCCTAGATTTTCCAATAAACAAATAAGCAAATATATAAATAATTTAAAGAATGAATAAGGAAAATAATGGAAATTACAAATCAATAAGACGGTTATGAATCTACTTACTCGGCGGCGCCGTAGGAGTTCCCGGGGCGACTGCAGGGGCGGGGGCGGCTCCGGGGGCGGGCGTGGTGTGGAGGGCGTTGAGGGCCTGGATCTCCTCGGGCGTCGGGATGAAGGACTGGATCATGGCCGGGGAGGGGATGAAGGCTCCTGCTGCTGCTTTGAGCGGAAAGACAGTGTCCATGGAATTCACATATGTGCAGTCAAATGCAGAGGATGTTTATATATCAAACTGCATAATAATAGTAATAACAATAATAACAATATAATAACTACAAAGACTCACCCGGGGGCATGAAGCCTCCAAAGCCACCTGGGGGAGGCAGGGCGGCAGCAACAGTCAAAGTCGCCACGAAACACAATACTACAGCAACCTTCATCTTGTCTGAAAAATATACCTGCACAAAGAAAACGTGATTTTTGCTTCGCTACAGCAGCCTAACGAAGCCGAGTAAGAGACTCAAAGGGATAAGCAGGGTGACGCGCTGACGCTTACCTCGCCGATCCTTCGCAGACTCTGGGAACCAAGCGCGTTCGCTCAAATATATATATCCAAGCTCATGTCACGTGACGATTGACAGTTGGCACACACGTCTGGTTCGTAGACCGACGATTGTTTTTTTACGCAAGCAGTGTATTGCATCAGATGTAAAAACTCATTAGACAATAGTGATATATCACATCCTAATAATGATTATTGCCATTACTGCTGCCAATATTACTACACATCAAGCACTAATCTTATTCTTGTTACATGATCAGTGAGATCAGCAGCATTCCTATCAATACTACTCCTCTTAACGTTAACATGATGATCATTATCATTACCATCAGTGTTGTTATATTTACTGTCGATACCATTGCCATCATTCTTATAATAATCATCATTGTTATTATAGACAACTGTATTGGCTATTTAATTATTTGATTAATAGTGTAAGCATTCACATGTTCGTATGTAATATTAACATTGCAGTTTAAGTCGATAAAAGTTATTGTCTTTATTCGCCTGTTTACCCCTTTTTCTAAAGGTATTTCCTCCAAGCAAATATATTTTCGATATTTCAGTCATTAATCGACTGTGAAACTAGTGAGCGCAATTCATTAATTGAAAATATGCCTCATGATAAAAAGGGAAAAAATGTCCTTTCCAAAGGTCATACTGCATTATCAACAGGATTAGGTTTTACACAAATGATTTCGATGATTAGTAGCTGTGAAGGTTTCCATCCTCTCATTATTTCATCATTAAATAGGAAATAGGTCAAGTTTGGGCTTTTAGGGCACGTTTATATATGTAACAACGTTTATATGTGTATATATGTATGTGTATAATTATGCGCGCGCACGCGCACACACACACACACACACACACACACACACACACACACACACACACACACACACACACACACACACACACACACACACACACACACACATATATATATATAGCGCCCAATAATGTTTAAGAACCATTACCTTTATCAATATAGTTAAATTAGTTGAAATTACATTAGTTAGTTAAAACTATGGGAGGTATTACTGTGCAGGGTAACTAAAACATTTACAATACTTAAAACATTTATTTGGTATTAATAAAACACGTACATAACAGTTAAAACTGGACATGCCACAGGATGGACAAACTTCACAAAATTAAACAAAACTAGCAAGGCCGGAAATATAAAACCTTCAGACACGCATACCCGTAATGTTGTTAAGTATAGCTATTCCCGTGCCAGTTAAGAAAGGTGTTCTAATACTTAACTTATACCTCGAAGATTACGTGGGTGGATCACGAGCAGAACCAAGAAACCACCGGCTGAAAAACCTGCAACCTGCTCCAGCAGCAGCACCAAAAGAGTGGTGGTGCTAACAAAGAAAAAATACCTACTCGAAAAGGGTAGAGCGGATATGTGGGTTCGACAGTGACGTCATCTATCGAAGGTGGCAGTACGCAGGAAAATGGCAATTGCTGAATGGTACGCCCTTACATACCGAGGTGTATTAAAGAAGCCCAAACAGCAAGAATACAAACAAATGTGTAAATCTCAAAACAATAAATGAACGAGGAAAAAAAAAAAACATTCAAATAAAAAAGTCTTGGTCTGATGTCTTGGCGTGACCGACAGATGTTCAAACGAGACACCGACAGCAGCGAAAGACTCCCAGAACTATATCCCTCGGCTTCATGAGGTTCCTGAAAAGTATTACAGCATCAGGCACATTTGTAAAGCACAAATCTATCTGGGTAAGGAGATAACATAACAAAACAACCACAGCGATACGTGGACTGAAAACGGTCTGGTAACATACAGCAGGAGGCAGGAAGCAGGGAGCTGAACTAGACAAGCTTGATTAATTGCAAGATCAGAATACAAATAGGTACATCGTTTGCTGCAGGCGACATGTCAGGCTGGTACAGAAAAAGTTAAAATATTACACACATATACATTAAAATACACTGTCAGGTTCTTCGGTAAGGGATCAGACAGGAAAGTCGCAAAGGCACAGGCAAACTTAATAAGTCTCTATTCAGGAAATGGCGATATAAAACAACACGTAAATAAGAGTACAGAGGGGGCACAAAACAATGACTCAGTATCACCAAATCAATGCACACAGTCACCAGCACTAAGTATAACACATAGTCACAAGCACAAGATTCAAGGCACAGTCACGAGCACTATACGGGGTTATTCGTTCACTTAATCACACGCGCTGTATCACCGCAAGCTAGTTCACTTCTTAACACTTGAGCCAGCACTGTATCCGGAGAGGCGCGGTCGCGTAACTGCCAAACATAAGCATAAGCATAAATAATGAAGTAAAGAGGTGAAGAAATCGAAGGGCGGGGGGGGGGGGGAGAAGGTAAAGTGGTGAAATTTAAGGAAGTTGGAGATTGGAAAAGTAGGGGGGCGAAAACCCCTTGCATAGTAAATATATATTGCATTTATATTTCTCTTTCATGTCTGGAGGTTCGGTGGGGTGGGGAGGTGAGTGATTGATTTTTAATTCTCTGTTACTGTCGGAAGGAAGGGAGTGTTGATTATGTTATATTTCAATGGAAGTAAACACCTCTTTTTTATAATAAATATATATATAATTATATATATATTTATTTTTGTTTATATATATATATTTTTTTATATTTTTACGTTTTATGATTTTTTTTATTGATTTTGTATTTTGTTTCTAAATAACTAGATTAATAGGAGAAAGGTGTGAAGAACAATGAACAGTATAAGCTAAGCTTAATTCTAACTAAAGTGAATGGAATTAAAACGCTTCATTTTATTGGTTTTATTACTTTTTAAAATTTTTATATCTTGTTTTGTATTTATCTAATTTTATATTTTGCGTTTAATTTCTAGGAACAAGAACAAGAACAAGAACAGGATTACTTATAACTAAAATGAATGTGGTTAAATAACTTCATTTTTTATTTTATTTTATTACTTTTTAATTTTTGTATTTTGTTTTGTATTTATTTTAGTTTTGTATTTTGTTTTTTAATTGCAAAGAACAAGAACAAGAACTAGGGAAAAGAAAAAAAGAAAAGAGGTTGGGGGACTCCGGTGGCAGAATGAGAAATGTTACATAAAACGGGTAATGGGTGATCGAGGGGAAATAAATCTAGATAGGGACAGAGGGGGATGGGTGAGATGTGATGAGGGATGGGGTGATTTGGATAGAAGAATAACGTGGTGTATTATAATATAAATCGTGGGGAGTGAGTTCTTGACAACTAGGTCTGGATATTGCAAATGGGTGGGAACGAAAAGGGAGCATGTTACATAGATAAACATGGGTAAACATAGGCAACTGTGATGAAAATGGTGATAACATAACATATGAGGAACAGCAGACAAAAACAAACAGAGATTATAGTCAAAGAAAAAGGTAATTAAATAATGGAGGTAAATAACGGTGTAAATAAATGGCGGAACGGGAACAAAAACAGAACAAAAACAAGCAAACGTAGGTAAGGCTTGTAATGTGTGGATGCTTTTTTTTTTTTTCTCCCTTTTTCCGTAGAACATCTCCATCCTGCTCGTCTTCTGATTCGCGTGTCTGCCTTATGCAATTGCACGAGTGCACTCCCATAATCACAGGCAATCGAGTCAGAGTTCGTAGCAAATTTGTAAGATGTTCAGTCCTTGGAATCTCTCCGTTTATAGTTCGTGAGCGCTGATCCCACGACCACCAGGCGGGCCGAGGCGGGCAAAGTGACGAGCCGTGCTTGATACAGCTAGCTAAGAGGGGGGAGAGAGAGAGTGAGAAGTGCAGTGCAAGGGCTAGTGGGAAAAATAAGGAAGTTCAAGGTGGTAGAACGGGGCGAAACCCCTTGCTTGTTTTCCTAGTGTCTTTGGCACTGGTGGCGGGTGGTGGTATTTCTTTAGTGGAGGAAGGCCTGCCGTGTAGCTTGGTTTGTATGTTGGTATGTTACACTGTTGGTTTGTGTGAGATTATGTTGTTATTCTCAATAAATAACTACATATATTTTCTATGTAGGTTTGTGTTATTCATAACATATGCAGTATGTTAGCTTTACGGGTGTATATTATTATCGTTATTATATGCATATATATATATGTATATATATATATATATATATTATATTATATATTTGTAATATTTTATCTATATATATAATATATATATTATATATATATATATATATATATATATATATATATATATATGTTTTTTTTTTTTAACCCTCTTAAAGCGATCAGTCGCCCCAAGCACTGTGAAGAACAATGCCTGCGGCGACAGGTCTCCTGGAGGATGAGAGATATCCTTCCCGAGGGGTTGGGATATCTCACTTTTTTTTTTTTTTTTTTTTTTAAGATTGGCGGGTGTAGAGTGGGCGGGTAGGTGGCTGTGAGAGCGTGAGTAGGCTACGAGGCCACCTGGGGTGATTAGTGTTTGTGTTGTTGTGTGTTTCAAGTATATTTGTGTAGAGTGGGTCTTCTGCATGTTGGAGTCTCTCCCATGTCTTCTGTGCTCGTGTGTGGATGCGGATGTTTAGGGGTTCTATGTTGTGTCTCTCGTGGAGAATGTGCGAGGGTGTTATGATGGGGTATTGAATGTTTTCAGCCCAGCGCAGAGCTTTGTTTTGGACGACCTGCATGTTCAGTTGTTGGGTTTTTGATATGGTGTGTAGTGGTACTGGGGTGTATTCCAGTATGGGTCTGACTACAGTTTTTGTAGTTTTTAGTTTTTTTTTGTTTTTGTCCCACTGTGGAATGGGTAATGTTTGGCGAGCGTTGCGGTTGCCTGGGTTATGCGTTGTTTTGTGTGTGGTGTTATGCCCATCTATTGAGGGAGAGACCGAGAAATTTTTCCCTGAATTGCCAAAAGGGGATCTCTGTGTCATGTATTTGTATGTTTGGGGGTTGAGTCTGGAAATTGGAAGGATTGGGGAATTTTTTTGTGTGTTTTGTTTGTATTTTCCTTTTCCCTTTAAAATGTGTTTATGTTTCTGATGGCCGTCTCTGTGGCACTTTTTCATGATGTGTTTTGATTTGCTGGGGTGTGTGATGATTTGGGTGATGTCATCTGCATATGATATGTGGTTGCTGAAGGGTGCTGGGAGTGGTAGGTCGGCTGTGTATGGGACGAATAGTGTTGGTGATAGGATGCTCCCTTGGGGTCCCCCACTCCTGGGGGGGATGGGGGGTCCAAGGAAATTCTCAAGGGGGATGTTTGCTGTTCTGTTTTTTGAGGAAGTTGCAGAGAGGCGAGTGAAGTTATGTGGAAATTGTAGGTTTTGATTTTGTGTTTGAGTCCCTCGTGCCATACTTTGTCGAATGCCTTGCTTGTGTCCCTGAGAATGATGTTTGTTTGTTTTTTGTTGGCGAGGCCAAGGGCTATTTCCTCATAGGCAAGTGCAATAGCGCTTTCTGTGCCCCTGTGTGCTCTGAACCCGTATTGGCGGGCGTTGTGGATGTTGTTTGTTTCTAGGTGTGTGTTGAGTCTGTCAGTTATGATGCGTTCAAGTATTTTCCCAGGGACTTCGAGCAAGGAGATCGGTCTGTAGTTGGTGACATGGTGGATTGATTTGTTTGGTTTGGGAATTAGTGATAGTGTTGCTTTCTTGAACAATGACGGAAAGAGTCCTGTAGCCAAGGAAGCTTTAAAATATGTGGCAGAGTCTATGTATCATGTTGGGGGGGAGGTGTTGGAGAATTGTTTTTATTTATTCTGCTAGGTCCAGGTGTTTTTGTTTCTGGTATGTTGCATAATCTCCGCGATTTCTCTCGGTGTGTTGGTGTGTTGAAGATGGTTGTGCTGTCAATGTGTTGAAGTTATAGAATTATTGGGTTGTAGGGGGTTTGTTGTGCCTGTTCTAGTGCCCCTGCACTTCGTTTTCTGTGTCTGTGTCAACCAGTTCATTTTCGTCGTCTGTGATTTGGAAGTTTCTTTGCCAGAACCTTCTGTGAAGTGTTTCCTTTCTTGTGTAGTGTCAATCTTTTCATTTTGTTCATTGTAGATGTAGGTAAAAGTGTTGTTTGTTGTGCCCATAAGTTTTTTTTTATGCCAACCAAAATTGTTTTTGGGTCTTTGTGATTTTGGCAGAGTTCATTCACAAGGCGTGTCCAGGTTTCTGCTTGTATTTTCTTTGTTCGCATTGTGTAGTTTGTGTTTGTATTTGTCTGTACCTTGTTCTGAGTTCTTGGTCCCATCCTCGGGTCTGTGCGAGGTTGTGGATGTTAGTGTATTGTGTGATGAGTGAGCGGAGAGTGTCCATTTTGTTTTGTGCTGTGGTATGGTTCTGTGCGTTACTTTTGGAATGTGTGTTAGCCTTGCCATGTTTATATCATCATACCAGGATTCTAGACTGGTGTCTATGTCTGATGTTGGGCGTCCTTGGAGGTCAGGGGTGTGTGTGTGGGAGAGGGCTTCTTTAAAGGATGTTCCAGTCAGCATGTTTGTAGCTTTCCTTTTGGGATATGTGGGCACCAAAATTTGGGGTTTGTTGATAGTGTGGCAATTATGGGGAGTGATCCCCCTTGTGGTTATCTCTCCTTGTGTTAGATGTATGTTGAGATGGGCGTGTCTGTTTGTCAGTGCAATGTCTGGTGTGGTTGCTGACTGATTATTTATGAAGGTTGGAAAATGGGGTCCGATGTGTATTAGTGTGCCTTCTAGAATACGTGAGACCAAGCCACGTCCTACGGCATTTGTTTGGTTGTATCCAAATGTAGGGTGTTGTGCGTTCCAGTTCTCCGAGTATGTAGGTGAGGTTTTCGGTGTCTGAGAACTGGGAAAATGTCCCCGGTCCGGTATGTATGGGCGTCTTGGTGGTAGGTAAATGGTGGCTATGATGACGGGACTGTGTGGTGTGTTAATTTCCACTGCAATGAGCTCTGAGTTAAGTTGTTGTGTATTTTGTGCTTTATGTTAGTTCTGATGGCGAGAGCAACGCCGTCGTTTCGCTCTCCGGTGTGGTTGGATTGATATGTTGTGTATGTGTGTATCTTTATTTTCTTGGAGTTATCAAGACCGTGGCTGTTTATGAGAATTATGTGGGGGGTCGTACTTTTCCCATATGTGTTTGCAGAGCTCGTTCCGTCGGTCGAATGTCCGTGAAGGACATTATGCTGGATGATGGTGAGGGGTTGTATGATTGATAGGGTGGATTCATGGTTTGTGGTGTTTGTCTTTGGGAAAAAAATCCGTTTTGTAGTTCGTTATGTTAGTATATTTCAGGATAGGGGTGTGTGTTAAGTTCATTTTCCCCGGGGATTAGGTGTTTGTGTATGTTATTGGCTGTCACCATGTCTCCGTAGTTCGTGTTTGTGTATAACCTTTCATGTTTTCCTTTTGGCGATTTCAAGTCCTATTTTGGTGGTGTCTTGGTGGTCAAAGTTTTGTGGGTTTTTGGGGTGTAGAGTCTGACGCCGTAAAAAAATGCCTCTCTCGCTGTGCCATCCATTAGTCTTTCTGGACTGTTGGGCTTTGGGTGCTTTGAGGAGTAGTCTGTTGTTCATTGTCAGACCCAGGGCTTTTCTTTTCTTTGTCTTTCTTGTATTTGCAGCGAAGGTAGATCTGCTGCGGTCTTTTTGGGTGTGTTTGGGTTTGTTGTTTTTGTTTTGGTCTGACTGAGGGCTGTGTGTTTTTGTGTTTCTTTGTTTTGTTTTATTGTTTTTTGTTGGTCCCTTCAATTGGTTTGGCGGTGTTTTCTGCTGGTTGGGAATGAGGTTTCTTCCCTATTTTCTGGACTGCTTTTTGTATGGGCCTCCATTGTTTTGGTTAACCTGGTTGTCCAGAGCTCTGACATTGGGATATGGGCTTTGGGGGCTTGGAGGAGGGGGAATGATCTTCAGGGTGCCCCAGGAGTCCTGAGTCACCCAGGTCGATTTGGGGGGAGGTTATTCTTCTCTAGTGCTTCTTTCGCGTGTTGTCTGAATCCTTTGTTTGGTCCATGAGGTTTTTTTTAAATGTGCATGAACCAGTATTATTGTAATTTCTTTTGAGAGATTGTTGGGAAGGACTAGGGGGACTGGCTCTTGCTTTTCTTGTTTTTTTTTTGTCCCCGGCAGACTTGTTCAATAGAGGCTTTCCATGCATTCTGGAATGCCTGGGACAGTTGCCTGAGCAGCTTTTTTGGGCAGCCTCTTTTATTGGTCGAGTTTCCTTTTTCTTTATTTTTTCTGTCAATTTCTCTATTGTTTTTTTAACCTCTTCTTTTCGAGAGGGCAGCTGTTTGCCAGTGTTTTGGTGTTCCCCCCCACAATTAATGCATCTCTTGTGGGCGCTGGTTTTTTTCAATTCCTGTAGTTTTTGGGTTTTTGACCCATTCAGACAGATGGTTTTTTTTTCTATTCTACATTCATTTTTGGTATGGCCATAGCCGTAGCCCGTTCATGCTTGTTTTATATGTGTGAATCTTTCATATTCTATTTGCCAAGGGGCGATGATAGTCTGAATAATATTGCCTTTTTCTTTATATCATTTGCTGTTTGGGTGGTTGGAGAATCTGACTTTTAATATATTTTTTCTTTCAATATGTAGATGTCTTCTACCCTTTTCAGGATGGTACTGCTGCTGAGATTTCTTTTTTTTATTGTGTCGGCGTCCCCCCAGAGACCACTTGTTTGTCTAGTCTTTTGAGGACTAAAGGTGAGTCTTTCCTCATGTCAGTGGTAACAACGGGGTGAAGCCATGAAGGATAGGCGGTCCCTTTGACTGTTTTCAGTAAAAAGTCTTTCGGCTTGTTCTTTATTCTGTAGGATGGTGTAATATCCATCGTGGGCGTTAATGAGTCGGAGGAGTCGGATGGGCTGAGTCGAACAGGATCTGTTTTTAGCGGTTTTCTTTTTTGTGGGGTTGGACCCCCTGGAGTAGTTATTTTTATTTTTGTCATTTTTATTTATTTACATCCTGCCTGAACCTGAGAAGCTCCTGCCCTGGGCAATTACAACACCCCCAATCCGGTGTGCTCTTGATGCACGTGGAAAGTCGAAGGGAGGTTGCTTTGGGTGTTCTCAGGGCACCCCGTGAGGGGACCTAGACCCTATAACCCTACACTACAGCCAGGTGGCTGAAGAGCCCTGCCTGCCTATCCCTTTCGGCACTGGAGGGGGACCGAAGTCACACTCCGCCAAGCTCTGGGGGGTCCCGTTGGGTACTGCAGTCCCAACATCCTGCCTAGGCGAGGGTTGGCTTACAGTATCGCCCAAGTCGCGAATACACCCCTGCTACCGAGTGCAATGCCCGAGGGCGTAGGTAGAGGAGGTGCAGGCCTTCCTGGGGGACTGAGTGTGTGGGCATGTGTTTCTGTGGTGTGTGGTGTATGTGGAGCAACACAAGTTGCACGACCGGTGCCTGAAGCAGAATCAGGGTAGCTCTTTAGGAGGTTCAGAGAACAGTTGGATGGAGAGGTCGGTAGATAGGGCTCAGGTGTCGGAGAGAGGGTGTCATCCCGTGATCTCTCGCTCACTTAAGCGCCATACAGCACTGCTAAGTCAAGAGAGTCACTCACATGGCATCCCTTACAACAAGGCCAGGCCAAGAGAGTCACTCCTATGACACTGCCAGTAACACAGCCACACCAAGAGGGTCACTCTCGGGACGAGGCTGGACCGACTGTCGAGCGGGGAGGAGACTGACCGAGACTGTGTCGGGCATGAAACGCGCTCACGCTCAAGACGTTGTCGGGCATCCGATCGACCTGTCGGGCATCCGATCGACCATCGACAAGCCGTGGTAACAGCGCCCTCGAATTTATACCTTTGAGACACGCCAAGGTGGCCAGCCCTCTCTCCCCCCGTGATTGGCCTAATCCGCGCCGCGCGCAGGAGCGCTCGCAGGTGAGCTTGGCAGAGCGATGGTACCTACCCTATTTTGCACCAAATTGTTTTATTATAAGTGCTGTGCGGGCGTGGATTAGCTAATCCCTTTGGGGATTTCTTGAGGGTGACTTCGTTTTTTCATTTTTTCTTTTTTTTTCTATTAGCCCTTCAATAACTTAAATTAAAACATTCAAAACCATGGTCCATTGGTCCACAGGTCAGGGTCGTGTGTGGTTGTGTGTGCGTCTATCGGTGGTGGTTTTCGTGGTTTTCCTGGTGATTGGGTTAAGTGTTCTGGGCCACCAGGCGTGGTTTTGGTGTAGTGGTTTGGTTGTGTTTTTTTGTTTTTCAAGAATGTTGTTATATTGTGCGTCTTCTTGTTCGCCGGTATTCTGGCCCCAGGTTTTTTTTTTTGTGCTCGTTGGTGTTAATGCGTGTGTTTAGTGGTTCCCATGCCTGTATGTTTTTTCCTGTGTAATGTTTCTGCTGAAATTCGGTCTAGAAATGTTGCCCATGTACCCAGAGTAGCGCTTTTGTTCTTGTACCTGAATTGCATTCGGAGTTTGGTTGTTGAAGTATGATGTTGCACCGTGGATAGCAGTAATAATCCTAAGATGGTCCACTGACAGTTGTGTTTGTAGAGTCTGAGTTTTTGTTTTGTGGTGTGCAGCATGAAAAGCGTTTTTTAGTTGGGTTAGTGTTGTTTTTGTGCTTGTGGTTATTCCTTTGTTTACGTGTGTTGGTGAAGCCTGTGCTTGTGACTGAGTTCCCAGAATGGTTTTTTCCTGTTGTGAGTGTATGGAAATGTTGGGTGTTGGTTGATTTGTGATTGGTTTTTGGGAATTTACTACGTGCCTATGTGTATGAGTTTTGAGTTTTGGTTTTATGTTTGTCCCCTGTATTTTTCCAGTGGTGCTCAAATGTGTTTGATGTTCTGTTTATAGCTTCTTTCTGTTTGGTTCGTTTTCATGAAGGTTTTGTGATTTATAGGGTGTGTGATAATCTGTGTGATATCGGTCCCCCTGCCTAGGAAATAAAGAGTCCTGTAGGGTGTCCGGTCTGGCAGATTTGGCTGTATACAGGATATAGAGGGTTGGCGATAATCCGCTTCCCTGTGGTACTGCCACTCTGGAGGTGGAATGGGGGTACCTGGGGTCCTCCCAGGCCGTATTTGTTGCAGTGTTCCTGTCATCCCGGAAGCTAACAGAGAAGGCGTGTGAACGTGTGGTTGGGGCAGTGTAGTGTGTTTAGTTTGTATTTTGGAGACCGGTCCCCATGCCATAACCTTATCAAAGGCCTTGCTGACGTCCCCTCGTAGTATTGCGTTCGTCTGGTGCCTTGTTTACGAGACCGGAAGGATCTCCTCGTAAGCGAGGGGACCGATGGGGCTCTCGTCCTCCTTGTTGAGCGAAAGCTTTGTATTGCCTAGATGTTGTGTGTTTGGTTGTTTTCGAGGTTGTGGGATGAGTTCCCTCTGTGCTCTTAACCTCTCCTAGCATTTTTTCCCTGGGACTTCTGAGAGTGGAGATGGGGGCGGTAATTCCCCCACCCTCGCTGCAGAATTTCCCTTGTTTTTTTGGGGTATTAAGGGTGAGTGTGGGCATTTTGAACTTAATTCAGGAAATATCCTGTTTGCACAGTGCCGCATTGAAGATATTGGCGTAGTCCCTGGTTCCTGATTCATTCTGGGTGGGAAGATTTCATGATTGTTTTGGTTTAATGTTGCTTTGCTCCCGGTGTTTGTGTTTTTGGTTTCGTTTTGATTGTGTTTTTTTGTATTTCTTCTTGAGTGATTGGGTTGTGGGAGGGGACTGTCCTCGTGAGAGTGCTTTAGTGTGATGAGTTTTCTGGAGCGGTTTATGTTCCCTATGTTTGCTGTAATGTAGTTTGTAACCTCGGTTCTCTGTAATGTGGTGAATCCGGGCGTCTCGGTGGGGGAGATTTGGAAATTTCCTGTTGCCAGAAAATTCCCGTTGAGATGCCTCCATCTCCTCACCGATCAACTTCCTGTCTAGTGTGTTGTATATGAAAGGTGTTTATCTGTGTTGTTCGACCCATGAATTTTTTTTTTAAGAAACTCCAAAAATTCTTGGGGTCTTTAAGAGTTTTTGACATAGTCCTTTGCGCGGTGTTTTCCACCCCAGGTGGTGGTTTGTTCATTACTTAATTTCGTGTGTGTAATTTGTGTTTTTGGATTTTCTATGTAGTGTACCAATTGGTGTGTCCCACCGCCCCCGTTGTTGTATTGCCAGTTCGTGTAAGTGTCTGTATTGTATTTTTTTAAAGCAATTTTCCCCAGTCGATGTGTTTCTCTGTAATAAGGGATAGTCCCTTGTGTGTTTTTGTTTTGGGGATGTTTGGCCTGTCGGGCCCGTCTGTATGTCCCTGTTGTACCACTGTTCAGGTGGGGTGTGTTTATGGTGTGTGTGGGCTGCCCCTCCGAAGATCAGTTTTTCATGTGTGTCTTTCAGTGTTTTGTCCTGAAAGCCTCACAGTTTTGCATGTTTGAAGGAAATTCTCGGGATTGTGGTTGGGATCATGATCGGGTTTGTTTTGACAGTGGTTAAGAAATGACCGTGAGGTGGTCGCTAGATGTGACGTCCCGCCTGTTTGTGAGATGGTGGTGTAAAGTTATGCTCTGTGGGTTTTTTGGCCCAAGACTATTCGGTGTTTGTTGCTGTGACTGTGGTTTTATATATGTTTTGGTGTGTGTGGAACCGAGGTGTGTGAGTCCTGCCTGTTTTGTATTAAGTGAGGCGAGGCCTCTGCCTAACGGTGTTTTTGTGGGGGTGGTTTTGGTAACCACAAGAGTGCGTGGTTTTGCGTTAAAGTCTCCCATGATGTATATTTGGTTTTGTATGCCTCAGAGCTGCAAAGATGTCAGGTTTCTGGTATGAAAGTTTTGCTTGGTGGAATGTATAGTGTTTGCTTAGTATACTGGTCTATGGTTTGTATTTATTTTCGACTGCCATAGGTCTGAATGAAAGTTTATAGATTGATTTTGTGCGAGATTGTTTGTTTCTGATCGCAAATTTGGTACGCCCATCGCTTCTTTCCTTGTGAATTTTGTTTTGGAAGATCGATGGTGGGAACATGTAGAGTTTATGAGGGTGGGTGTTTATTGAGCCCATGTCTTGGGTTTAATGAATATGAGGTGTGGGGTCGTGTTTTCGTATGTGGTTGCACAGTTTCAGTTTTTCTTGTTATCCATTGGAGGAAGTTGTGGTTTTGTATGATGGGGTGATGCGTGGCAGTGTAAGTGTATGGTGTGTCATGTGTATTTGTGTTTGTATTCCCAAGGAAGAATCCCGTTTCTTTAATTTGTTTATGTTTTAGGGCAGGTTTTCATCATGTCGTTTGTGACACGCATGTTTGCCCCTTCCTTGAGGTGGTTTTGTGTAACTCTTTACTGTGACCAAGATGGTCTATGCTCTCTTTTCGTTACTAACACTGTATTCTCCTATTTTTTATTTCAGAGCCAATTTCAAAAAACGATCAGAGTATTGGTCACTTGAAGGATTTTCGGAAAGAGCCCGCAATGCCGTAGTGGATTGCGATCTGTTGCAGTCCGTCCATAGGCCGCCCATCCCCCTCTCTCATGAAGGTTTCCAGTGGGTTCTGTAAGGTCGGGTGTAAGGAGGTGGGGCATCAGGGGTGCTCAAAGGGATATCGCTGGGGATATCCCTGGGGATTTTTATGTTCTTTGGCCTTACTGATTGACGAGAGGAGGAGGCCGTGGGAGGGGGGTGCCGAGGTTGCTTTAGGGGGGGGGGGGGCTGACTGGGGTTTTCCGGTGTCTGGCTCTCCCAGCAAGCTGAGGTTCCGTGATGGGGCCAGGGGCTCCGGTGGGCTTGAGCTTGTGCAGGTAGGGGCTCCGCTGCCTGGGCCTGTGCAGGCCCCTGAGGGCTTTCCGGTGCCTGGGCTGTGTTTTGTTTTTCAGGCTTGGGCCTGAAAAGCAGTCCGGCTAGTGGTTGAATCACCTGAATGATGCCCCAAGGAGTTCAGATTCCCCAAGGGTCTAGAGCTGGAAGATTGTTTTGCTCCAGTGCTTGCTTTTGCATGGTATCTTGACCCTTTTCAGGGGCAAATGATATTCCTGCGATATGCCCGCAGGAAGGAGGAACTAATGGATAATCCCTGGAGAGATCGTTAGGGAGGGCCCAGGTGGAGGAGGGTTCAGACCTGTTTGTGTTTTTACTCCTGGCGGACCTGTTTATAGCGGTTTTTTCCAGGCAATTGGTGGTGGGCCTGCACAGTTTCCCCGTGCCGGCCTTTTTTGGGCCACGGCCGCTTGTTATGGCTTTGGTTTTTCTTTGTCTTTCTCCTTCTCCCTTACCTTTCCTCCTGGGAAGATTTTCATAGCCCTTCCTTTCTGGAGGGACAGCTGTTAGCAAAAAAGTTTGGTAGGCAACCGCCGCAGTTTTAGGCAGTTTTTACAGAACTCCTACAGTCCCTAAAGAAGGTGGTGTTTTTGGAACCGCACTGAGTGCATCGCGGTAAACTTTTCCTCTGGGCTTTTGCAGTGGGTTTTTCAGGTGCCCCCTAGCAAAGCAGTTCATGCCTTGTTAGACAGGTTGTGAACCTCTCAAATTCTATTTGCAGGGGGCCCACAAATACCCTTGAAGAGGTAAATCCCTTTTCTCTTGATTGTTTGGCTGTGGACACTGTCGCAATCTGACTTTGTTATATAGTTTTGGCTTTTCATGATGTAGATATCTTCCTTACTTGGCTCCCGGGGAAGGAAGACGTGATTTCTTCCTCATATCAGTTTACGACTCGTTAACAACTTGTCGATCAAGTTTTTTGAAGACGAGCGTTAGCTTTTTAGCCCTTCATTCAATTGAAATTACATGGAGAAGCCAAGTTTATCTCAGGGTCTGGACGACCATCTTCGAGAAAAAAAAAAAAAAACAAAAGAGCTTCTCGGCATAGTTTTTGTTTTTGTCTTCTATTTAAGCAAGGCGCCGTACCCATAGAAGGTGAAGTACGAAGTACCTACTCGATTTCTCTTTGAAAAGGCATTGGCAGGGTCCTCACGTTTTTTCTGGGTGGGACCACCAAAGAGTTTTTTTATTTTTTTTGCACTAAGGATCGGAAAGCTCTGTGTTGGCCACTCCCCTTTTGCCAAAACCTTGGCTACAAATGGAACACCAGGTAAGCACGCACCACCCAGACGAATACAAAAGAGTAACTGGGGCTTATGTAGGTCCAAATGGCCACAGGAAATTGGAGGAATTTAGGGGGAGAGAAAGCACACCTAAATGTCACCTCAGACTGCTGGGCCTCCCTATACAGGTCACCCTGTGATAGAGAGAGCTGCAGGTCTGGGGAGAGGTGTAGTGTTCCCTTGTCACTGTCAATGAGTAAAAAAGAAAAACCGCTGAGGGCAGTGAAAATGCAAATACTCTCTGAAGACACAGATAATTTGCTGGACATTTACGTTAGCGAGAAGTATAATAACAAGAAGGGGATTCGCGGCGCGATTGAGGCCCGAGTACTCCAGGGTAGCTCAATGACACTTTGAATTGACCTATTTGCTATTATAGTGACTCTCTTCGCAAACTGCCAAACTTCCGGCTTGCTTGCTTGCTTGAGATTTGCGAAGTTCTTGCTTCGCCCGGGCCTTTCACTTATGGCCCGGCCCCTGTGTTCACTTTTATGGCTGTCCCCATTTGTTTTTGTCTGACACTCGTGTTTTACCTGGCGGGGGGATTGCCAGCAGGCGCTCCTGTAGCCGTGGTGTAAGCATCTCGCAAAAATCTCTTTACCAGCACGACGGCTGTGTTCTGTGGGCTTTGTCTTGGGAAATTGCGTGTGCACAAAATTCTCCAAATAATGTACCAGTGGGCGTTCGGCTCGCCGCAATGCATGCAACACCTCTCTTCACTTTCTAGGGTTTTTGTATAATCTGCCATCACAGTGGTAACCTAGGCGCATTCTGTCGAATGAACTTCGGTACCTCTGGGTATGAGTACCAGCTGGCCCGGGGGGAATATCTCGTTTCCTCTCTGTGAAGCTGCAGGAGGAAAGGGGTTTTGGGCCCTCAAACCCTTTCACTTCCTCCTAAATAATTTTCGGCTCTGATGGGATTATCATGGGATTAGGGGCCATACCCCGGCCCACTTTGGCCTAATCTGTCAGCAAGCTCATTGCCTCTGATCCCTATATGGCTGGGACCCAGTTTATGATAATTCTCTACCCTGAGCAAGAATCCTCTGTGCTAGGTGCGGAGGGTTTTGTCAGGGGGTAGTGTTTCAGTGGGTGAGCACTGCGGGGAAGACAGTCGATGGCCCCTTTGGGGGTTGGTGTAGGGGACCACGCCCCCCCCTTTTCCCCAAAATGCGTGGCCCCATGCTCCCAGGATAGAAACTCCCTCTGTTTTAGCGAGGAGGGGGTTGTTGTTCCCCTCATGGATATTGTGGCCCCCTTGCTGGGAAGCCGGCGCCTGCAGTGGGGGTTCAAGGGATCGGAACCCGACCCACCCGTGTAATATTTTTGCTCCCCGGGGGGGTGATGGTTGCAATGACCCTTGGGTTTCTCCCTTTGGGCCCTGGGGCATAAAATATTCATTTTTTTTGTTTCCCAGTCTCTGACCGAGAAACTCTATCGGGGTTTTTGGGCCCACGCGGGCTTCGACAAAGCCCAGGGTGTGGGAAGTCCATCCCCTTGGCCATTAGGGTTCTTTGAGGGTGGGTATTAGCACCCTGGCTGTGGGGAAAACACCAGGGGGGGGGTTTTGCAAACAGCTCGTTTTTTTCAGGCGTCTGACTATTTTGGTCTTAGGCTTGTTTTCCCGGGACCTGGATGACCTTTGATAAAAATTGGGTGCTGCCGTTAGATAAATTGTGAGGAAAAGGGGAAATTTTTTTGTCTCCACTAGGGGGTTTTGAGGCCCTTTGGGGAAACCCCAAAATTGCCCCCGGGCGGTTTTCGTTTTGGCCCCCTTTTAAAGAAGCAATAAAACCCACACAAAGCGAAAATGTGGAAGGGCACAAGCCAGATTTTGAAAATTTTCCATTTTGAGGCACCCCCACTAACCATCCCCAAAAATGGGGCCGGGGTCTTGGAAAAAACAAGGACCCCTGGTACTTCATAAACAGGATTAGGGGTAAACCCCGGGGGGTTTAAATATTTTCCCGAAACTTTTCCCAAAGACAAAAAAAAACCCCGAAAACCTTCCCCCCTAAGGGAGGCTGTGGGGATCCCAAGGGAAACTGCCAGCGAGTCAGGCAGGAAAAGTGGCTAAAAAGGGTTTGGATTTCCTTCCCGATCACCTTCCCACCCTTAGAGCTATGGCCCCCCAAAGGGAAGCCGCCTTGCCCGGTGGGGGGGCTTGAGGGTTCCCAATGTTCTGGTGAGCCGGACCAGAGGGAAACCCAACTGGAGGGGTCACCAGTGAGGGAAGACAAAATGGCTTCCTGGTGCCCCAAGGGCCTATGAGAGGGGTGGTGTACCCACCCCTGGTTCTTTCCCATCTTGGACTGGGGAGAACTCCCCCACGTGTTTTCCCATGGTGGCAATCCCGTATTACCAGGAGAAAAGGAGCCCTGGGGGTTTTTGAGTGATGCGGCACGCTGCGCCCGCAGCTAAAACACACCTCTTTGGCCTTTTTTCTGGTTGGGACGGGTGGTTCAAGGCCGGTCAAGTCAAGGGCGGGTTTAAAAATATGGCTAGGGTAAAGGGCGGGCCTATTCACGGTAGCGCATAGGTCCCCCCGACTGAAATCAGTACGTGAAGTGGCTGGTATATTTCCTCATTCCCCCTTTGGGGGCTTTGGGGTTTTTTCCCCCAAACTATAGTTTTCCCCTTCGTTGGACCCCCTGGGGGTGGGGGGGTGAGAAATTAAAATTTAAAATTTGTATGAGTACTACAATTAAAAAGATCTAGCTCTCTCCCTGACGACCTGCGAAACCCCTCGCCCCTTTCTCTCTGGAAAATACACGTTGTCACTCGGGAACCTTTTTTTTTTCCAAAAGGGCAAGAAGGAAAAATCGTAAGGGGTCCCGGGCCCCAAAACCAGGAAAGAAGGGAAAAGTCCTCCTAAATCCAAAAAGGAGATCTTACCTGGAAAATATGAAAGCATTTTCATATAGTAAGTACCTGGTAGTGAAGACCTTTGATGGTTTTATCAATCGGATCTTGACATCTTTGGGGTTTCATCGGAAAATTTTGAAGTATGTAAACGTGCCCCTTTCGTATCCCCCACAGCAAGATGGTACCCTGATAGTTGGGTTTTCGTCCCCCAGACGAGAGTAACCGTCTGGGTCAATTGAAAACTTCCTGGGGCTAAAGTTTCATGCTCTCCCCCAAAAAAACCCTAAATCATTTAAAGGGGAATTGTTTTTTCCCGGGGACCTGATGAGGTATTCTGAGGAAAAAACTGTTAAAAAAACTAGAAAATTTTTAATTTTAGGGGCCCAGTAAAACCGTTTTAAAGGAAAAAAATTTGATGTTTGGAACCCCCGACACCACCTTCTTCAAATTTTAAAAAACACATTAGTCCTTCCAAATCGGTTAAATTTAGCATGGTACCACCTCAAGGTAAAGCCATAGGGTCCCCAAACCCTATGCGGGGTTTCCAACGCCAAAAGGGGGTGGGCATGGAGCCAACTCTTTCGTTTTTAAAAAAAATGGGCAAAACCCAAAAGTATGTGTAAAGGTGGTAAAAACAGGGCCCCGGGATGACAACTTTTTCCCCGGGGCCAATATGTGTTTTCCACTGCAAAGAAACTCAATTTAAACTTCTTTAAAGAAAGGGAAAAAGTTTTTACAAATTTTTAAAAAGGGAAATATTGGGGAATAAGGGGAAAAAAAAAAAGGGGGAAAGTTTTGGGTTTTTCCCGAGGCAAACGAGTGCCCTTTTGCTGTTTGCCCCCAGCCCCCGGTAGGTCCTTTGCTTCGGGGGTTTTGCCCCTCCTCCTTTCCCCCCAACCCGGCCCCCAATGTTCTTACAGCACACAAATCTGCCACTTCCTCAAAACCCAGTCCCAAAATTTCTGACACTGGCCCCTTGGGGAGTTGTTCCACCGAAAGGGGGGTAGGGGTGGGTGGGTTTTATTTAGGAGACTCCTCCCCCCCAAAGTCAGGTCTTTGGAGGGCCCTCAGGCAAGGCCCCGAGGCCCAACGGTGACAGCCCAGCTGCCACCACATCCCAAAGGGGCTCTGCTGCTAGTCAAAAAATCCCTGAATAAAGGGTAGGCCGCCCCTTTTCCCCGGCAAAAAGGAAACTGAACCTGTCCCAAAGACTCCACTGCAAAAAAAATCCCCCAAGGGGGGGGCCCCCGTGCTAACAGAATTTCCCCCCAAAACAAAAAGGGTCCCGGCCCCTCCTTTGCCTAGGGAAAGAAAACCGAACCTGTCCCAAAGGGAAACCCGTGGAAATAGGGTTTCCCCAGGGAAAAACCCCTTAAAAAAGGGACTCCCCGGACCCTGGAAAGGGGCAGCCTAAAGGTGGGGGGCAAACCTTGACCAAAAGGTCTGCCAAAAACCTTATGAAGAAATAATTAAAGAATGGAAACCCTTTAACCCAATTTGGGAAAAATCCAAAGGGAAATTTATGCAAAAAGGGAAGAAACGCAAAATCTGATAGCTTTTATGGAACCCCGTTTGTGTATGCCTACAAAGATTATGACCCGGGAAAATCGGCCATTTTCCTGAAAAGGGTTTCAAGTTTAAGCCCCTTTTGGGAAACCCTTTTAAAAATGGACCCCATTGGGGGAGTAGCCCGTAATGGTACGTCATTATATTCCCCTTTCCCGGGCCCTCCACCTGCAGACAAAACCCGCAGGGGAAAGGGTGTGAGAATAGGCTTGACACGGGCCTTTCACTGTTGTCCATCCCCTTCCTCCACATAAACTAAAAATAAAGATTTGGGAAGATCTACTTGGGCAGTTGCCACATCCATTTCTACTTTCCGGGAGATTTTTAATGGGCCGCATTTACCCCGGGGGGGGACACTTTTTTGCAAACCCCCGGGAAGGGGCCCTTTGGGGGCCTTTTCTTTAAAACAGATGCGTTTTTTTGAACCGTGGGCACCCCACCCCTTTCCAAATTCAAAGGGACATTTTCCAATTTAGACCTACAATAGGTTTACCCATTCACAGTTGAACTTCCCCTTGGCAGGTCATGGAAAAACTTTCAAAGCGACCATTTTTCCCAAAAATTTTGGAGGAGGTGAATGGGGGGTTTCCCAGTCAATGGAGGCAGAGATGGGGGAATTTTAAAACCCGCGGGAAAGGAACTTTTTAGATCAACTGCAGTATTGCAAAAATCGTTAATGGGGTTTTCCGTGTGTTTAAATGCTGTTAATCCCCTTCACATCAAAGGAAAAAACCTTGCAGCAGAAGCATCCATTCCCCCAAAAAAAGCGGACAGTAACCCTCGGGCCCCCAGTACCATTGGGTTCCCGATGAATGCCCAAAAACTGTCAGAGCAAAGGGAAAACTGCATTAAGGCAGTTTTAAAAAGAAAGCCCCCGGGATTGGGGAACCTTGGGTCAGTTACAAAAAAACCCCAGCCAAAAAGGGCCCGGCGGGGTGTAAAGGATTTTTTGACGGACTCGTGAAAACAGTATGTCTCCCCGATTAACCCCTGGGGCCCCCTTAGAAGGGGTTTTTACCCGGGGGGCGTAAGATTGCTGAAAGAGCACATCCATATCACAACCCGCTCTGAAGATAGATGGGAAATCCCTCACGACAAAAAAATATTTTAAATGAGTAGCTAAAACCATGGGAGAGATCTCCTCTGGAGCCCTTTCCTTCCGATTTTTCCACTCTTTGTGTGAAAGGAACCCAAAACCCGGGGTGTTCTTCAGTAGAAGGGAGCGAACTTCCAAAACCAAATTGCCATTTTTGCGCAAGGATTTACTCTGCCTTTGGCCCGCTTCTGCCGTTAAAACGCCCCGGAATTTACGAAAATTTTCCCTTTTCAAATGATATCTCATTACCCGAAAAGTTCCCAGAAGTTCCCGTTTGGGCTTGTTTTAATAGGTCTATAGGGAGGGCACAGTCCATCCACATGGAAAAAGGGCCCTTTAAACATTCCTGGTTTCCCAAAACCCGGCAAAGATACTTCCCCCCCCAGGGGAAAAAACAGACCAATTTCTCTCACCAGTGCATCTGCAAGCTGAGGGGGAAAATGGGGAAAATTCAGGTTTAAAATGGGTGCTAGAAAAGAAAAAAGGGGCTGACCCCCTATCAATGATTTTGAAAATTGGGTCGCCACAGAAAGCCTTGTGAGGATGGAAAAGCTATACAAATTCCTTTGCCAGGACGTCCATGTTAGAGTCCTTTTTTGGAAATTGAAAAGGCTTATATACCACTTGGAAAACATGGCATACTCATGAACTTTTATGCATTGGTTTGGGGGAGCATTACCTACCTTTATACAAAGCTTCCTTGCAACCCGGAAATTTTGAGTTGGGTTTTGGGGAAAGTTTCTCTAACTGGAAGACCCCTGGGAAAAAGGGCCCCCCCAAAGGGAAAATGGGCTTAAGTGTGACCCCGTTTGCCATTGCTAAAAAATGAAATTAAAAAGGGGTTTTTCCAGTGCTGTCTCATGTAATCTGTATGTGGAGGGCTTTCCCCTGTACTGCTTTTGGAGGGAAATTCAGGGTGTGGGAAAGGGCGCATGCAGATGCAAAAATCAGGTTTTACAGTGGGCAAAAATATCAAAGGGTTCAAAAAATTTTTTCAAAGCAAGCCAAAGGCCCCGTACAAATTTTCCCCAAACGAGGGAAAATTCCATCCTTCCCCCCTTTTTTAGGAGCAAAACCCAAATGCAATTTGTCCAAGAGGTGAAGTACTTTGGGGTTTAATTTTTTAAATCAAAACTTTCATGGGTGCCCCCACATCAAACGTTAAAGTGAAGGCACAAAAGCACTTTGTATTTTGCGGGTTCTTTTACATTTATCTTGGGGTGCAGCCGACCAACGTTCTAAAGGGTTTTCCCAGCGCTTTTCTTTGGAGTGAAGCTTTTTCATCTGCAACTCCCAAGGTTTTCCGGTGTTTGGGCTCGGTTCACAATGAGCTCTCAGAACTGTACTGGGGGTTTCAGGTTTTTCACCTGTGGGGTCCCGTACTGAGAGTGGGGAACCACCCCTTTAAATTCCCGGGGGCTACTGAACCTGATTTTACTATAGACTACAAAAGGGTTCCGGATTTTCCTACATCCGAAATTTGGGTTTTTTAAACCCCCCTTTAAAGGGTAGCCCACCTTGGTAGGGGAATTAGGAACTTTTAGAAGAACTTAAATTTTAAATCCCCCAAAAGGTTTTGGGGTGGGGAATTCCCCAAATTCCCCCCGGACTAAACCAAATTTAGCTGGATTTGGTCGGAAAATTGGGGAAAAGGGGAAAAGATCTGAAACAGAAGTCAAAAGAGAGATTTCTTCAGCACTTTTTTAAGTACCCCAAGGGTCGGCGAAAAATTTACAGATGGTTTTGAAATCTGAAAATGGTGGGGGCTTTGCCGCGTGGCGAAAGGGAAAACGCATCTGGGGGGGTCTTTCTTTTAGCACCCCCTCTTCACTTTCAGAGTTACATGCCTCCTTGCAGCGTTAAAATGACTAGAGATCTTATGAACCATTCTTTTTGTGAAAATTTGTGACTTCGTAGTGCCTTGCCCAAACAATAAAAAGCTTTTAAAATCATCAACCCCTTTGTGAGGGGGGTTTAAAATTGGTTTCACTGATGTCAACCGTAAAAAGATAACTCTGGTTGGGTGCCAGGGCATGTTTGGGGTCATTGGGGAAAGAAAGAGCTGATCAAAAGGCCCAAGGGGAGCTGCCCCTAGCCTTTTGATTTCTCGTTTTTCCCCCCCACACCCGCCGAAAACCCGAATTTAGGAAATTTTCTTGCGATAAATGGAAGGGAAAAAAGGAGACAATCCCAGAAATAAAAACGGAGATTAGAGATGCCCCTTTGGGATTGGGGGGGCTAACATCCATCCCAACCGAAAAGTGGAAGTTTCATAACAAGGCTAAGAATCGGGACACAAACTGGGCTCCCTGGGCCGAATGGCCCAAAAAACAAAAGGGACTTTGTTTAGGGATTCCAAAAGAACCCTTTAAAAAAAGCACCTTTTAGTGAAAGATGTGCCCAAAATTTTCAGACCAAAGGGCGTATGTCTTTTTTCCCCATATACACTGAAGAATGTATTGGGGGGGGATTGGGCCCTAGGGGTCCTTTTTATTTCCTTAGGGGGCTAATTTTTTAATAAAAATTTTAAACAGGGATAATGTTATGGGAAAATTTTTTACACTTAGAGTATAATATTTATGCTTTGATTTTTTTAAATTTTTTTATTTTTAAATTTTTAAGATTTTCTATTGAAGATTTTTAAAAGTTTTAAAATTTTTAATATTTTTGTTTAAAAAAGGTATTTGCCCCTAAGACCTTAAACTGTTGGGCGGGGGCGATAAATTTTTAAAAAATCAAACAAACAGAAACTATGGAAAGGGTAAACGACCACCACCGCTCACCCCCGGTTTAGCCAAAAAAAGACCCCCCGTCAGAGGCCCAAAAGACTGGCGGCGGTTTTTCTGCGAGAACGAAATGCAAAAAGCCTCCAGCCCAACTGAGGGGAAACAAGAACGCCCACAACCAAACAAGGGCTTTTCTACATCAGAGGGAAAAGGGGAGCCGAAAACCCCATAACTTTAGACGTTATCTTTTCTTTTAGGGGAAATAAGAGATGGGATTTTTAAACCCGTTGTAACACAGCCCCCGGGTCTGGGCGGGGTCACCTTTCCCCATCAGTTTCCCCCCCTGGGATGGTAGGTGAGCTTTCATTCCTGCAACTCCCTTAACAAATCCTAGGAAACTTCCCCTCTACCCCCAAATTGGACGAGGGCTACCATAGTTTCCCATCCCTAAAAAAAAAAGGAAACCGGGGAAATACCGCCCCATCTTCTCTCGCTGTTGGCCATGACTGCCCAGAGGATGGGGGTGGACCCCCCCTCCGATGGAAATTGGGGCCCCCACAGGGTTTACCCGGGGGATGGCACAGCGCACAGTTTATACACGCTCTTGGGGAAAAGTAAAACAAAGGGGGACATCTTTTTTCATTTTTCCTTTAACCCGGAGAAAGGCCTTTTTAATTGGGGATGTCCTCTTGCCATTCAGGAGAAACCCCCATCCAAAAAGGAAAAACCAAATTTTAACTCTTTCTTTTATAGGTGACTTTCTTTTTCGAAAAGAACACCAGAGTCCAAAATTTAAAGGGCACCTATCAAGCCCCAGCCACGAGAAAAGGAATGCCCCCCCAGGGTTGGGGTTTTTCGTCCAGCCCTTTTTTTAATTTAAACAATTTTTGACCCCCAACATAAAACCCCCAGTGGGGTTTCAAGATCATCTCCTATGCGACGATCTTTCTTTTCATCTCCCTGGACCCTACTGCCTAAACAAGCCCAGGATTTTTTGAAACCCGGTATCCGAGGAGGTTGCAGGGAACCCTTTTTCTAAAAAATCTTTGCAGCCAAATCCAAAGCATGGCTCTGGACAGAGTTAAAGGCCCCAAATCTGGAAAAACCAGGGAAAGGAATTTGGGGGGGGTTCAGGCTAAACCCCTACCTTTTTGGGGAAGGGTTTGACCGGACCCTTTTCCCTTTCCCCAAGGGGGTCCCGTACCCGGTTTTTTCCGACAAAAACAGCTCTGTCATGAGAGAAAAAAAGGGGGAAAAGCATGGGGGGACACCCGAGTACTAAGATCATTCTATGTACATCCCGTCAGGCCCCTTGTGACATCCCCCCCTCACTTTTGGAAATTTGGGTTAAGAGAAAACTAAAGGGCCCAAATGGGGCAGTCCAAAACGAAGCCGCCCGGGCATTCTGGGCGCCCCCCCGGTGGGTTTAAGGTCCCCCAACCCCTAGTGGGGGGCAAACCCCTTTTCCCCTTTCCCCCCCACGAAATTTATTAATGGGACAAAAATTCTTAAACAAAGGTTTATCCAGGCTCCCAGGAACACAACCTAAGACAAAGAAAAAGTCCCGACCCTGAATAAAAATAAAAGTCTTTGGGAAAAAAACTCCTGGCGGGCTCGCAAGCCCGGGTGTTTAAAAAGCCATCAGCTCAAAGAACATACTTGGGCCCAAAGGGGATGGGTCCCCCCCCCTGACTTTGTCGAAGCTCCGCCGTTGGGGACAAAACCCCGATAGAAATTTTCGGTCATGAGACTGGCAAGCAAAAAGAACGATATTGTATGCCTACAAGCAGAAACCCAGGGGGGTCATTGCCCCCATCACCCCCCCATATTACACGGATGGACGGCGATCCCTTGACCCACACTGCAGGCCCCGGTTCGCAGCGGGATGCCCCCAAATACCCCAGAGGGTAAAAGACAACGTCTCCTCCTAAGGCAGAGGCAGTTGCTATATGGGACATGGGGCCACACGCCGTGAGGGAAGGAATGGGGTCATACACACAGACCCCAAAAGGAGCCTTTGACTGTTTTGTTGCTCATTTGGGATCAAAAGTTCTGCGGGTACAGGACCCCCGCATGATCCTTGATTCCCATTTTTTGGTTCCCCCAAGGAGGCAATGGTTGAGGGGGTCGTCTTAAATGCCGTGTATGTAGAATAAACAAAATTTTTCAGGGCCCCATACGGCAGCCAGACACTTCTTTTCCCATACTAAACCTCATCTCGAACTTGACAGCTTCTTGCGGGCAATTAGGGGGAAAAATTCGCTGTCCCATTCCTGCAGCAGTACAGGCCTATCCCTTGTTGAGCTCAGTATGCAGGACGTATGGATGGGAGTGATCATGGAGTCTAAAAAACCGTCGATTAGGAAAAACGCGATTTGAGAGGGGGAATATGCGCTTTTTGAAGTCCTCCCATCTATTTTGTTCGGCCCCCCCTTTGGTTGGTCAGAGAGGGGAGCAGAAATTTCTGGCATAGTTGGCTATTATGCCCGTAGATCCGCACCCAAAGAAAACCTGCACTTCTTCTTTAAATTTTTCTAGATTACTTTCTAATACCCCATGGATCCATTCGAAAGCCATGCCCAATAAACTCCACTTGAAGATGTTGCTCCCAAGTGGTAGGGGGACAATGATGTCATCAATGAAACTTTAACCCACTCATCCCCTTCGTAGGATCTGATGGCAACAAGGGTTGCCCCAGCGTTCACCATCCGAATGGCATCGAGGAATTCGACTGTCCATTGGGTTAAAAATGAAGTCTTGTGAATGGTCGGTCCTCCAAAACCCCGGAAAAAAACCCTGATATTTTCCAATGGGACCCCATTTCCCGAGTGCTGAAGGGGGGATAACTGTTGCCCCATCTTGATGTGCCCTTTCTCTGAGTCCGCCCGAGGGGCCTTGGGAGTTCCCCGAGTTTGCGCCCCACGTTTTTCCCCTCCCATCCAATCCGAAAATTTTATGAGCAGGGGCAGGTCCGTGTTGGATCCCCACAATGGTCGTGGCTGCTGGTCGCTGCCCCTTGTACGTTGGGTTTCCTTTCAGGAGGTTGGCTGGAGGGGGAAGGACCATCACCCCCCTTGAACGAACGGGCCCTTTGCCCGCGGGACTGCTTTTTGTACTGTTTCTGGGCTCCTTCAAGTTTCTCTTGCCGGCCATGGTCTCTTCAAGCCCCTTGCGGAGGGGCGAACAAAATTGGTAGCTGGTTTTGACCTGAGGGGCGATTTTTTTTTCCCCGTTTTCCCCAGCTCCTGCGGATTCCCCATAGGGCCCCCAAACTACGCCCCCATAAGGATTCAAAAGGGGGTAAAAAAACCGGGGATGGGGTGAGGGCCAAACAAACCCCTTTTCCAACAAACCCCTTCCTTTTTTTTTTCTCCCCCTTTTTTTCTTTTTCCCTTTTCAACAAAGGCGGCTCCCCCGCAACATCAAAATGTTGGGGTTTGCATGGGAAAAAAATCCCGTTGCCCGGGGTAGTTTTTTAGGCCTCTCCCCCGCCTCATCTGATCCTTTTTAGGGGGGGTGGTTCCCCGGTTGATATCCCACCCCCCCGGGGATTTCATGGCCTTCCCGGAGTGGTTTTTTGGGACCCAAAAATCCCTGCCCCCCGCTTGAAGGGAGTGTCGATCGTGGTGTTTTTTTCAAGGGGCCTTTGGTACGTATGCAGTGGCAGAAGGGTCTGACATTGGCTGCACAACCAGGCCAGAAGAAAAATTTCTAAGGGGCCCTGTCCTTCGTTTTTTTGGGGCTGAGATAGCATGAGAGAGCAGTGAGCTTTCATCCATCACCCGGTCCTCAAAGGCGTGGGGCAACGACTTTTCGGAAGGTTGTTTGGTTCCCTCTTGGAGGGTTTTCAACATATAAAAAAGTTGTCGACGATTCGTACATATCTCCGCCGTCCTCTAACCCCTGGCCCCTGTAAGCTTCTAAAATTTTTAGAGTGCTGTCGAGGTGTTTCTGCTTTACCACTCAGCTTTGTTCAATGAGTGCAGGGGAGCTGGCGGGGTCTTCAGGTTTTCCCTTGTTTTTTGTGGGGTCCCTGGTTTTGCGGCGCCCCGCCCCTTATTCGTTTTTTTGGGGGCCCGCACCGGGGAATTTTTCCATGATAAAGGGCGCAAAGAGGTTTGGATGCCCCCGACCCTTTTACTGCCCGCAGGGATGGGGTGTCAAACCAGATTGACGGCCTCCCTCTGGGGGGGCCAAAAAACTTTTTCCCGACAGGGGCCCAGGAAAACACTGTCTTTACATATTTCGTTTATATAACTGAGACAGTGGTGTCGCGGGGACATTAATTTCCTTCCCCAAACCTTTCCCTCCCCCAATTTTGTCGCCTTTGCGGGGGGGTGGTTCCGACCCCGCAGCAAGTTAAGATTTAGCTTTGCGTCCAAGTCACCCTGGGGATATATTGTGTGCTGGTTCGATTGTCCACCATCAGCCACTTTTTAAACCCCTCATAGTCATGGCTCACCCCTGATTGCAGGGCCCCTCTGTCGAAACATCGTTGAGTTGACACTGAATCTAGTGGTGTTTTTTTCGACTTCCCGGCGCTCTCCCCAAAATTTTTTTGATAAACCTTTTTCTGAAGTTGACCCGGGCCAGTAATGCCTTTTTTAGGATGTTTTAGCAGCTGGCTCTTGGGGGGAGGTGGGAAGCATCCAGTGCTACCCCGGAGAGGAGATTTCCCAAAGGGTGAGCGGACCAGTGATGGCGGGGGGAGTTCTACCTGTGTAGCCCAGATTTCAAATCTCCGCATGAATGAGTTGATGTTGTCCTGACCGTCGACAAACTGGGGAAAGGGGAGGTGAGGACCCCTAACGGAGTAGACACTAGGCAGCACGAGGCCCTTACCCTGGTCTTGTCTCTCTGATTTCTGTTCCTCAGCCTCGCGTCGCCGCCGACCCTTTCCCGCTCCCGCAACTGCTCCTTCCGCTGTCGTTCTCTATCCGCATAGTACTGTTGCAGCTCGTCTCCCTGAATTTTCTCCTGTTCTTGCCTCCATCAGGTAATCACGTGTGTTAAGCCTTTGTGGCAACTGACTGTCTGATCCTGGCAAGGTCGCCATTGTCAGGTTCTTCGGTAAGGGATCAGACAGGAAAGTCGCAAAGGCACAGGAAAACTTAATAAGTCTCTATTCAGGAAATGGCGATATAAAACAACACGTAAATAAGAGTACAGAGGGGGCACAAAACAATGATCAGTATCACCGAATCAACGCACACAGTCACCAGCATAAATTTAATACACAGTCACAAGCACAAGCACAGTCACGAGCACTATACGGGGTTATTCGTTCACTTAATCACAGGCACTGTATCACCGTAAGTTAGTTCACTTCTTAACACTTGAGCCAGCACTGTATCTGGAGAGGCGCGGTCGCGTAATGAGAGGGGGAAGGTGACTGCGAAACTTCTGGCTGATGCTCCTTTTATTTGTCCCGACGAGTTTACGACGACATCCTCGTCCCCCCCCCACGGGGAGACGGCCAATCACGGATGACTGGCCCCCCCACTTTGACGAGTATACATGGCGGAGGTCCAGTGTATGTTCGGGAAGAGATCTCCCCATGCGGTGAGGTGACCAATCACAGGCAAGCTAATGCCACCCTGCGAGCTCCAGTGAACCTCTTGAAAAGGACAGCAGTGCCCAAGATGAACTTGACATACACAAACTGATAAGAACAATAATCAACTCCCTGTCTTGGAGGCTATTCTGCTATGCCCGGGCCATCTAGTGAAGATACCACAGCAAGAAGCACCAAGGCATAAGGGTTATTTGGCTCATCACCCAACTCCTCATCAACATCACATGTGGTAAAGTTAAATTTAATCGGTGGATGATAGATTTTCAACTGGTTTCACGTGGACCCGCTTCTCTTTGGCACGTTCTGCATACAAGTCTTTCACAATGTACATGACAGGACCAACCTTCTTTATGACCCTTGTGGGACCTGTCCATCTTGGGGCCAAAGTGTTGGGACGTCTGTTTGTTTTGCAAAGTACTAATGAGCTCTCTTGCAAGGAAAGGTTCTTCCAGATACGTTGATCGTAATCTCTTGTCCATCCTTGCCGTGCGATGCGGGAGGCTTCTTGTGCTGCTTTCCAAGCATTCCTGAAGCATCAAGCGAGGAGAATCATCATCATACACAGGTTGCTTTGCCAATCCTACAGTACAGGAATATCTACATGATGGCCTGTAAAAAGGTAGAGTGGTTGATCCATTACAGTTCGATGAATACTAGTATTCAAGGCAAATCTTACCTGGGGAAGGTAATCATCCCAAGTGTGGACATTATGTGCATATTGCAGTCAGAGCAGCCTTGATTACTCTATTTGTCCTCTCTACTACCCATTTGCCTGTGGATGATATGGCACTGTCACTTTGAAATGGATGAGTAACACCTCACATACAAGAGACATAAGCTTGTTATTAAATTCACCTCCCCCATCTGTTTGTAGCTCCAGAGGTATCCCATATATAGTAAAATAAGCATCTATGAAGGCTTCAGCATTTGTACGATCCTTTTTGTCTGGCAAAGGTATCAGCTCTACAAAGTGGCTAATGTGGTCTACTATTACCAACATGTAGAGATTTCCATGTGAAGAACGTGGTAATTGTATAAGATCAACTGAGACGGGCTCCAAAGGATGACTGACTTCAGGAGCTGAAGCAAGGGGTACATTCTTTGAAGCACAGCCCTCGCAGATCTGACACTCTTGGTATTTTGTAACAAACTGCTTAGTCCTGGAAAACATATTAGGGAAATAAAATAATTGCTTTTCTTTGGTGTAGGTACGAATCACATCTGGATGTGCGGCTAGTGGCGCACAATGTGCCAATCTTAAAGCAAACTGCTGAAGTTGAACTAGTACTACAACACATCGAAGAAGGCGATCACTCTGCTCACGGAGATGATACAGAACACCATGACTAATTTCAAATTCACAGATAGATGTTGGAAGCTTACTTTTTGGCAACTGTCCACCTTCTAAGTAGGTGATGCTTTCCTTTATTAACAGGTCTTTATTTTGTTCTGCCCTGAGCAATATTGGGTCCAAAGTTTTTAATATTTACCAACGCAATGGCTGCAGCCCATGAGAACATGTCTGGGACTTGATGGTCACTGCCACATCAATACATGATTTTAAAGTCAGAGTGTTGCAGCTCAACACACCATCGGGACATCGCACGACTTATGTTTTTTTCTGGAATATGTATAACAAAGAGGATGGTGATTTGTAAAAACAGTAAAGTGGCATCCATATAAATATGGATCAAAAGCTCCGACAGCTTCCACTACAGCTAAATCTTCACTATCTGTTGCTGAGTAGCGCATCTCTGCTCCTTTTTAACTTCCTGCTAAAATACGCAAAAGCATGGGCAATACCTGAATCATCCCACTGCACAAGCACCTCACCATTTTAGAAACATGTAGCTAAAAAGGTTTCTCATAACATGGTTATGCAGGCTGGGCAGAAACTAAAGCGTGTCGAATGGCTGCTGAGCATCTGAGTTCCATTGAAATTTTGTGCCCTTTGCGAGTTAACTGAAAGAGTGGAGAGGCAATTGCAGTATAATTCTTAATATGATGCCAAAAAGAAAATGAGGCTCCCAGAAAACATCTTACACCTTTTGCATCCCTAGGTCTGGGCATATCTGCTATGGTGGAGACTTTATCAGGGTTTCTGGTAGTTTTCCCCTCCTCGGAATTATGTGTCCAAAAACTTAAAGCAGCATACTGAAACCCTAAACATTGTCTGGATTTAGCCTTAGGCCAGCAGCATGGATTAAATCTATGGTTTTTTTCAAATCTCTGAGTTATTGCTGAAAAAACCCCCTGGAAAAGACAACAATGTCGTCCAAATATGCAGCAGTATGCTTACCGAGAAAACTTCAAGACGAGGTTAATTGTAAGCTGGGAAGGTTGAGGTGCAGTATAAAGCCCATACGGCATTCTGCAGAACTGGAACATTTGAGCACCATCTGAAAAAAGCTGTTTTTGGTCTGCCATCTGGTGCTACTGAAATAGCCTAATATGCACGTCGAGCATCAAGGGAGGTGAAGATAGCAGAATCATTGAGCTCATCTAACATTTGCTGAACTGGTGGTAAAGGATAACTGTCAGCTACTGTCAGTGCATCAAGATTCAAGATTTCTATACAAAATCTTACAGAACCATCCTTCTTCCTCACAAGTGCAACTGGCCAAAGCCAAGGGCTCGTTGATGGCTGATATATTGTCTTGTCGTATGAGGAAGTCTCCACTGACGTGTAACTGTTAATGCAGCATCTCCTGTTAGACCACTGTGAACTACGTCGGGTACAGCACCAATGTCAGTGAAATCAGAGCTGAAAAAATTTGGATACTTAAGCAAAAGATTTTCTATGTGCGTTCGCTCAGAAGTGTCTGAATGGTCAAGACATGGCAATGTTACTTTATTACTAGTTTCATGAGCAGCAGGCAAATTTGTCAGGGTTGGCATGGAGACAGCAGCAACATCATTCTTCTCACTATCATGATCAAGAGAAATTTCCGGGAAGACCATGAACTGATCATCACTATAGCCAAAATCTTGTTCACCATACAACGTCAAAATCGTCTAGGAATAAATCAAGATGCTCTGCGGGAGAACTGGGCATGTCCAAATCGTTTACATCCCCAGCAGAATTTACCTTCAGGCTTTATGCAGCAGTTAGATGTCCAGTGTCCATGTGCACGATGATAATAGCAGTAGGTGGTAGAGTTTGTACGAGAAGCAGCTGCCACTTGAGCATTACCATGGTCTGGTGGTGGACTGGTGAACTGCATACTTCGTTCTGGTCGAATACCTTACCGTGTGTTGCTTGGTTGCCGTGCTCTCTGCTATACTGTCCATACACACTGTGCAGCAGCTGCCAGATCCTCCATGTTATTCTGGTTAAGAGGTGCTAATACCGACTGTAAGTATGGTGGAAGTCCTGCCAAAACTCACAAGTTCACTCACATCGCTTACAGATGTGTAATCCTGCTGTCCTGATAAAGCTGCCGACTCTACCTCTAAGTGAAAGTCCAGCGGTGATTGCCATCTCGTAGATATTTGGAAGCAAGCAGACTAAGGAATTCAGTTGCACTGGATGTACCATGGAACTTTGCTTGAACTCTGGCTTTAAACTCTATCCAAGAAATTACACCATAAAATAAAGAGGAGTTAATTACTCTACATCACCCATCCTTGCAGCACGAATACGAGTCTCATCATCTCCCGGGCGCCCCTGCAACTCCATATATCTAAGACAGTAGTCTAATTCATTATTTCGTTTAAGTGGGTTTGCAGCTGGTGACTTTGCCTCAAAGATTAGGATCTGATTCCGAGGCTCAACAACAACCACTTGGGTTCCAAATGTTCCAGACGACAATGACATAGGTTTGCAAAGGCACACCGGGAAAACAGGCACTTTTTGGTTTACATTATGGAGAGTGTATCCCATTGAAGATGGAATAATGGAATCACCTACTTGGTTTAAGGGAAGAAGCTGACCCACAGGGATGATGATAGTTGCGAAGCAGCCTCATTCTCTGTATTCGATTCGGAAAATTTCCGTGCATGTCAACCAGTAAATAAGTGTTTTGGCATGGTTACCTTGACGAAAAATAAGTCACTTTTCATTTTATGGCAAAAAGTGTGCAAATCGAAAATAAGGGAGATATAGGACAGACAAGAGAGAAGATCGTCCCTTCCCTATTTACCCCGCGAGAATCAAAAAAAAGTGACGCAGAACTCATTACTGCAATCTACAAGTAGTCCCTGTATTGCTACGTGCTTGTGAGAACGTATATTTGTAATATTGCTTGTGAGAACGTTTTTTATGTAATTATCAGCATCTTTTCCGAATCCATGATATGTAAAGCGTTCTTTTACTTTTATTATAATTCATTACATGTTTTGATAAGTATTTTTGCTATTATATACAATAAGCTTGTTTCGCATGCGCATTTTGCCACCGGGAGATTGACAGGCCAGAACACCATTACGTCAAGAAACGACGGTGAAAAATGTTCATTTCCAGTACTGCGTCGATTCCAGGTCATTTTAAAAGCCCTTTTAGGATATACAGGACAAAAAGACATTAGTCTCTATTACAGCCTGATACTTGAAACCCCTCCCGTGCCACAAATGCCGAAAAAAGTAAACCTGCAATTGTGACACAGACAACAACGAAAAAACGTTAGGTGTTTCGTGTTTTAAAGGTATGTAGTTTTTCCTGGAGGTCCAGTGGGCGTAGCCCATGGCTAGGCTTAATATTACCACGGGGGTCCAGGGACATAGCCCCCTGACTAGGGAATATATAGATCGTTTGTGATAAATCCCACAGGATTAAGGTTAGGTTGGTTTATTGGTTAGGACGCAATGTGCGATTTCCACGGGGGATCTGGATTATGGAAATCCCGTAGTTTAGTTTTTTACCACTCTGGCTAACTGCACAGGCTGTGGGCAAGCTGTGGACATTTGGGCATGGTTATAACATATAAGGTATTACATTAAATTTTAGCTATAAAATTATTATGATAAATACTATATCAATTAAGGAAAGGAACAATTACATAGTCGTACAGGTTGGGGGTGGAAAGGCATTTCTACATTTGATATGCAGTCATGTTATGATACATTTCAAATTTAGGATACAATATAAGTATATCTTCTAAGACATCAGAGGATATGAAATAGTTTTCATAGTTCTTGTATCTCATGCTAGGTGGTCTGAAAGGCTGCAACACGTGGCATGCTTTTTGGTTAAAATTCTTTACACATTTTACACTTAGTTTTTTCGACTTCCAAACTGTATGACCTCCCAAATCCCAAATTTAACCCAAAGCAGGGATTCTTGCGGTCCCCAATACCCCAAAATGTCTTGTTTTTTTTTTATATAAAAATAGGTAAATTTGAATTTTCCCAAAAACCGGTCATAGTGTTTATGCTACAGCTTTCAGGGGTTTGAGAATTAATAACTCTGCAAGTCCTTTTTGAAGGAAGTTTTTAAATTGTTTTAAAATCCTAAAAATATGGAATTATATCCATATTTTGGGCTTGTCACAGTTTGACTTTCCCAAGGAAACGGGCATGTGGGGGCCTGGGGTTTTCCCAAACATGCAAATGGAATCCAACAAAAAGGGTTTTCATGGCCGTTCCCTTTTGATGATACACTTTTATCCTGTGTTATGCGATATTAACTGAAATTTTGGGTCTAGATGTTCAGAGCCTGGAAAAGCACTTCGGAACACAGAATTTTCCCCCCGAGCATTGTTTCAATAAAAATTGGGTTTTTTGGCCTCCCGGTTTTCCCCCCAAACTCATTTTGCGTAGTGAAAACCCAAATTTCAGAACCCCCTACAAGGGGTGCTAAAAGATATTTTTTTTTAAAATACAAAAAAGACACATCCAGCTCTTTTCCAAGACTCCCAAGGCCCCGGTCAGTGTAGAACCCTATGCATTGGATAGAGTTTCAAGAGTTTTTATAATTGAAAGGGCCCATACGCTTAATACATACTGCAGTTGTAAAATTAAAAAATTGGGCCCGACATTTGTACAAAAACGCCCATTAGTGTCTTAGTTAGGGGTAGTTCAGCTGAGAAAAAGTTTTTACTTTTAATTGTATCCGGTTTTGGAGTATAAAACCCGGTGTTTTTCATGAAAATTTAGCCCCTCTGTTCGTTTTTTAGGGTTTTTGGGAAAACCTTTTGAAACAGGAGGGGTTCCTAATTGATTTGACCCCAAAATGGGGGTATTTGATAATATTTTTTCGAAACAGGGAAAAGTTTAGTTCGTTCTCATTTTCACAATTCTGTTTTTCTAGGGGCCCCAAAAAAATGACCTCAGGCTTCATTTTTTTACATTTTTAAACTAGTAAACTCTGATTTTTGAAAAAACATGGGTGCAAAGGAACAAATAATCTAGGGGGGGCCCGTAGTATGACAAGTAAAAGATTTCTCGCCAAAAAGGGAAATTGAAAACCAGGTTTTTGAAAAACAAGTTTTCCTGGTGGCTTCACCCGCCCCCCACAACCCTTTTTTAGGTTTCTGAAAAACTCTTTTTTCATTGACAATCACCCCAAGGTATTTGTTTTGATGGCAGGATCTAGCTATGTTTTTATTTTAAAAATTTGGAAAAGGGATTGTTTTTGGGTTAAGAGCCCTTTTTTTCAGTGGGAGTTTATCAAGCCAGACTCAATACCCTTGCTGAGAGTTAACTAGAATTCTGGCATTCTTTCCTCGGTGAGGATTGATGAAAATTATAAATCGGATAGAAAAATAAGGGGGTCTTTGCTCCAAGGGTGTACCCCCTAGTAATTAGGCATTAAGATTTTAAAATAGCAGGGACTAAACCCCTCCCTGGGTGTGCCGATTTAAAAATACTTTGTATGAGTACTTTTTAATTTCCCCTAAAGGGAACCGGAGCCGACCAATTCGATAGATACGTTTTCCGAATCCCAAAAAACTAGCATTTCCCTCAAAAAATTATTTCCTTTTTGTAATTTAAAAGGGCAGTTTTAAGATCAAGAAATACGGTTTGCGTCCCGGGTTTGGGGTTGTTAATATTTGAAAAACAGTGCGATGCTACCCCCGGGGAGAAACCCATAAGTTTGGGGGTAATTAGCAGTTAGCGATAAATAAGCCTTCAGTATTATCCTCTCAAGTCCCTTTACACAGAGGGAGGCAAGGAAATGGGCCTGATTTGTCGTATTGGGTTTAGTTTTGGGAATGATTAAGTTTTTTGTCCGGAGCGGGGGATGTTTCCTTGTGATAGGCTGATCTTTACAGGTGCAAAAAGTGGGTGCCTGGGGGCCTGAGCAATGTGGCAAAGGGGAACGGCCTTGTAAGTAAGGGCCATCTTGGGCCAGGGGTGGTTGCCCCCCTTTCAAAAGGGGACAATTTATTTCCAAATCGGTTTTTTAGGAAAAAGTCAAAATGGTCAAGGGCAGCCCCCGGGCTACTGCTTATTAAAGCCCTATCTATTTCGCCCTTGTGGGTTTATTTTTTTCCCTTGTGGGGGGGGTGAGTTTACCCGGGCCCCCACGCTCTAGCAACAAAATTAGCCTGCTTTTTGGGGTTTTTGGGGAAAACTGGGGTGTTGTAGAGTTTCCCCTGTCGAATTAATTTTTCTCCACATGTCAGCCACAGAATTTGACAAATTGATATTTTGCGGGAAAAGGTTCCAGGTTTATCCCAAAATCTGAGTTTTTTTTTTAAAATTCCTTGGGGTTTTAAGAAACTCCCGAACTTTATTTTTGTTTAAAACTATCTTTATAACAATTAGCAAGCCCCGGGAAACCCTTTTTATTTTCCCTTGGCCCAGAATGGGGCGTCTACCGGGTGAAGGGAGGCCCGGGGCCTTTTTTTCTTCAAGATTTTTCGTAAAACAAACCCTAGGGTTATAGTAGTCAGTGACAATTAAAAATTTATTATTTCATGGGTGTTTAACCAGTCACAGACACGTCCCTTGAAGTGATGCTCCAGGCCCGGCGGGATAATTTTGAGCCAAAGGGATTTAGGGACCGAGTCTCTGTTACAAATTAGCGTCGGATTGCAAAAATGGTCATAACTATCTTTTGTCCAGTGGGAAACAGACGTTACCATGAACTAATTTTTGGCCCCAAATTTTGTAATCTAACCTGCCAAAATCCCAAAAAGAGTTTTGGGGGTTTTGTCCCAAAACGTAGTGTTCTGTTTAGGAAAGCTTGGGTTTTTTTCATACATTAAATTTTGGGGTCTTCAAAGTGTGGATGCCTTGGGATTGAAGTTTTCCCCTTTTAAAGTGCCTTGGTGGGGAAAAAATTTGGGGGAAAAAATTTGCCAGAAATTTAGAGTACCTGGCTAAACATTATACAGTGAAAAAACCCAGAAATCAGTCTGGATTTTTTTAAATTTATGAAAATTTAAAAAACCCGTGTTTCCGGGTTTTTTTTAAATAATTTAGGGGGCAGTTTACCCTTTACATATGTCAACAAACCCGCAGGCTGTGTTCACATATGAATAATACCCCTTAAGTGCGGTGCTATCTTTATCCCCGGGAAGCAAAAGGTTCTTTAGCAGAAACATCCAATATATTTACGGATGTAAAATTTGATCCCTTCAGCCCAGGGGTTTAAAGCTAGCATATTCCTGATATGAAATTTTATGGGTTTTTATCCCCTAGGGAATAGGTTTTTGTAGGCAACCTGTACTTCAGCTGTTTTATCCCCTAATTTAAAAAAATAGATTCAAATAAAATACATAACTTTATGATTTTTGGATTTCATTTAAAAAGGTAGTAGGGACTGAAAATTACTTTTTAAATTTTAAGCATTTTGGGCTTGGGGTTTTTTCCTTTCAGCCCAGTCCTTTTCCCTTTTTGTGTCAGATGCACCTGAGGGGGGGTTGCGCACTGGGGTTTGACGTACAGGGGTCATGATTTTTTCGGATACTGCCTTTCGATACACCCCCTTGGGGGGGTGTATCAACCCCAGCAATGGAGGTTTGATACCCATTTCCCCGTTTTGCTCTTTTTTAATAAAAGGTAACAATAATCCCGCCCCAAAGACGTCACTTTTAATTTTTTCCATTCCCCGCCCAGGTGTTTTTTTAATTAAATTTAAATTATTGTTTTTAGCTTTTAGAAACTTTTATTTTCCTTAGAAGTTCAAACAATTTACGTCGCCTTGGTCAGCGGGTGAGTCACTTCTGTCACATGGTTTTGGGGGGATTCCCCCCCCCAGTCCTCGGTCATCCCTGCCTGAGGGGGAGGGACAGTTGCCTCGCTGTCACCCGGGAGGGAGGGGGGCGTGGGCTTCAATTAAAAGAGAGTAGCTTTGCGGCCCGAGAACCTCCGTGAAGATCAGCATTTATGGGCCTTCCCCCGGGACGTGGTGAAAGGGCGAGTTGGGGGCCGCGTGGTCACTCGCGGTTTCGGTTTCTGGTACCACAGGGGGTGGGGGGGGAGGGGGAAAGGGGGGGGGGGGGCCGTTTCACCCCCGTGCCCGGGGAGGTTTCCCCCCCCCAACCCGTCTCCCACACCTGAAAGGAAAATGGGACAAAAAATGGGAAACTGCAGTACTCTCTCCTTTTGCCCGCCAAATGCGAGGGCACCCTTGGCAGTATGTTGTCACCACATGCTGGGAAAAGGTGCCTTGCCCCGGGAAACTTTGGACATGGCCCCTTCCCAGGGATTATAGCAAATCACAGGGGGTGCCCCCAAAGGCCCGCACTTGGCTGGGGGGGATGATTAAACCCAAAAAAAAGGGGGATGTACTGGGGGGTGGTTGGGTCCCTTTTTTCCCCTTTTTAGCAAAGCGGTTTTAGGGGTTTTCCCCCTTAAAAACCCCTGGAACTCCCTCGAAGGCATAAAAAAAAATTTTCAAGATCGAGACCCTTTTTGGGGGTTTTCACAAAGGGATTCTTTATATTTTTTTTGTTTTTTTGGGGTTTATCACCCCCGGTTTAAAAATAATAACCCCCCAATTTATCCCTTTAATAAGGTCGGAGGGTCGGCCGGGGGTCCTGCCCACAATTTTTTTTTCGATTTGTTGTGCTTCAAGGAAGGCGAGGGGGGACGTAATTCTTTTTTGGTGCCGTGGTGTCTTACCGGCATTTTCGGGGTTTCCTTTTTTTTTTTGCTTTTGACTTTCAATGTGAAGCCGGGCAAATTTTCCCTTTTGCGTCGCCGCCCGGCTCGGCCCCCCGGCCTGCCCGGGCCCCGTGACAATTTATATACAGCGCTCGGGCCCAAAGGGGCACTTTTAAACTTTTAAAAAGGTTACCCCCGCAGTACTTGGACTCGGTAGAGAAAAATTTCAAATTTCCCTTTCAAACATAACCATTTTACATCACTTTCTGTAAAGCAGAGTTTAGGATTTTATGAGCAGCAAAAGTCATGAATTCCCTTTTCCCAAATTTCTATATATGACGCAAGAGGTTCGTGGGTAAGGGGGGGAGGGCAACCCGGAAACACGGGCACCAAAACGGGGCCCCTCAGATGAAAGGGCCCCGGTGTGTACTGAAATCCCGGTTTTTACCGAAAGGGTTTTGGGTTTCCCCCAATTTTTTTTCCCGAAAGTTTTCGGCCGGGGGGTTTGACTTGAAAGGGTGGCGGCGGGTCCGTTTGTTTTGGGTTTTCCGATTTTTAAACGTTTTTTTTGCTGTTTTACACATTTTGTTATTTTTTTTCTAATTTTTGCCTGTTTTCCCCCCCAAAATTTCCCCGGTTTTATTCAGCCCTCCCCTGCTACGGGACCTTTTCAAATCACATTTAAAAATGTCGGCGCATAAAGCAACTGAAATGGGTCATCAGATTCGTTTTCATCACACGAAAACAAATCGATGATATAAATATTTTTCAGGGAAGACAAGATATTTTCCCAAAGGAGAAACCTCATATTTCCCAAAATCCCGTGCTATTGTCATTAAACTCTTGCTGGGGCGTTTATTCATTTTTCCTGTGCCTCCACCCACTCAGGCGTGGCCCCATTGTTGGCCCTTTGTATTGGATGAAAGTCTGAAAAAAAGTCCATTTTAGAATTTAAACTTCGTAAAATTTCCCGAAAAACCCGACAAAACGCAGAAAACCCAAGTTTGCTGCTTTCTGTCTGTCGAAACTACCGGCTGCGCTTCTGGGAGACCATTTTCCGCAAAAACCCTTTTTTTCTGTTAATTAATACAAACTAAAAAACTAGGGCTAATGTTAAATTTACACTTTTCAGCACAAAGGCAAATTTAAAAAAACTGCACAAAATGTAGATTTCAAAAAAAAACATAACACAATAATTGTACACAAGAATAACATTCCACAAACGAGACACTAAAAGAATAAGCAAAATCAACTTGTACATGTAAAAAGTTACAAAGACAGAAAAAACTAGTTAAATAACATGCATTATTATATAATAACTGCTCTGTACATGATCCTACCCACTGCCACCAAAAATGGATTGTAGCGCCTAATAACGTTTAAGAACCATTACCTTTATCAATATAGTTAAATTAGTAAAAAATACATTAGTTAGAATATGGGAGGTATCACTGTGCAGGCTAACTAAAACATTTACAATACATAAAACATTTATTTGGTATTAATAAAACACACAAATGACAGTTAAAACTAGACATGCCACAGGATGGACAAACTTCACAAAATTAACAAACAAACTCGCAAGGTCAGAAATTTAACCTTCAGACACGCATACCCGTAATGTTGTTAAGTATAGTTATTCCCGTGCCAGTGAAGAAAGGTGCTCTAATACTTAACATACACCTCGGAGATTACGTGGGTGGATCACGAGCAGAACCAAAAAAACACCGGCCGAAAAACCTGCGACCTGCTCCAGCTACAGCACCAACGGGAGTGGTGGTGCTAATACAAAGAAAATACCCACTCGAAAAGGGTAGAGCGGGTATGTGGGTTCGACAGTGACGCCATCTATCGAAGATGGCAGTCCGCAGGAAATGGCAATTGCTGAAGGGATCGCCCTTACATACCGAGGTTTATTAAAGAAGCCCAAACAGCAAGAATACAAACACATGTTTAAATTGAAGTAAAATCTCAAAACAATAAATGGACGTGAAAAAAAGCATTCAAGTAAAAAGTAAATAAGTAAAAGGTGCAAAATAGGTAAAACTAAATAGTAAAACAGGTGTAAAAACGACTAAACCCAGCAACAAGCAGCAAACAAAACACGATCGTAAGCTTCCATCTACTACTACTTCACACACACACACACACACACACACACACACACACACACAAACACACACACACACACACACACATATGTATAGACATATATAACCGCTAAAGCTTCCAGGTCACAAAGTCGATCAGTCGTGTGGTGACTTTAAGTAGTTGCTGGGTTCCCGGTGCGTTATTAATGATGTCGGTAGATCATAATAACGCTGTTTCTCGCATCCCTCTACATCGCGGAGCCAAACCTCGCTCACTGATGAAGTCTCGAGCCCTCTTCAAAAATATGTCGTGTCTCCGCTGGTGCTGGCGCCAAATTATCTGCGGAAGTCTGTGGAACAGTAGTTCTGTAGCGTTTACTTTAGTTCGTGATATACTCTACGAATCTCTTCGCCATGTTTCAATGTGCTTTAGTTTCTATATTTCATTTCCTGTCTGATCACTGAAAAGGACGTGATGTGGTAGCGTATGGCCCTTTTCCTTATTCAATTTAGGGCTCTGGTTTACGTAAAGCAAAGATTTCAAAACCGGCAAAACTTACAAATAAAATTAATTTTAAAGTAAGACAAAGAAACAAAAACCCATGGAGCCCAACGAAAGACTAATGTAAAACCTAATTAAACTAATCTAAAACCAAGGCCATACACGATAAAACAAAACAAAAATAAAAATGAAATAGAAGATTCTAGTAAAATTAAGAAATTGAGATTGATAAATTACAAAAAATAGAAAGGGTTCTAGAAAAACTCAACGTTACGGGTTCTGTATTTTAGTGAAGGAGGGGCAGCGTACATGAACATAACCAATATAATAACTATTACCTTAATATATATGACGTCTCTGAAGTTTCCGATGTCGGGTTTCGCCGCCTCACAATACGAAAAGATAATAGAATGAAAATGAACACGATATAAATAGATAAAATATCGAAAAAAACAAGTCTCTTTTTCTGACTTCACTGAAGTCTCGGGCCTGAGTGGCGGTTCTCTTGCTATTGTTTATGTCCTGCGCATTTTCACCTGCGCAGTGACATCAGCGCACAGCGGCAACTGAATAAACAGCGCCTTTTTCCCTTGCGCAAAACCATGTGCCGTTTTAACTTTTTGTTCGTGTATACTAAATGTTTGAATTCATGTTGTGATTTTTGCGCTTCATTCATAATTTCGCATATCTCTGTGCATCCGCGCAGAGGGCACCCTCATCGGCTATGGCCAGCGGATACGAGGGGAAACTCCAACATTTCACTCGCTACAGTTCGATGGACTTCCGCATATAATTTGAGCTGTGACCCTTTGGCTTTTCACTGCAGTATTTTGAATTTACTTTGGTTTTACATTTAATGGTATACAACTCCATTGTCATTCGTTCAAATTGTGGTGTACAATAATGCCTTGAATTTGGGGACCTTTACCAACTGCCGCCATGCGAAGTATTTGACTTGCAAAATTATTATTGGCGAATATATCGCCGAAATCGAACTTATTGCAATCTCCCCTTCGCCCTTCGCCAAATAATATGGATAAACTCACAGAAAACGAAGCGCCATGTATTAATTACTCCCATCTAGCCTGGTTATTCGTAAAAGTGCGTGGGGGAGGCAGGAAGGCCACCAATATTGGACTGATGATGATGATATGGACCAAGGTAAACATAAAAGTGAAAAGAAAAAATCGCGGACGATGCAAGGAAATTAAATTTACAAGGTGATTAAAATTTCTTGTCAGCAGACATTTTAAATTGTCAGCGGTAAATTGCCTATCATTGTCATTAAATAATTATGATGAAAAACTCTTCATTTGCTACCCTTAATAACAACTCTGTGACAAGGAAATGAGGCCAAACAAGCCAAATTGCTGCCCCCAGAACCAATTTTTTTCTCATCAGCATTTGAGGATTTTTTTTAGTGCCAAGCACAAGCAAATGCGATACTTTACCATACGTAACTCAGGAGTAGGTCTACAGGCCGCAGAAAAGACTGACGCGTCTTTGGTTCCCCGCAATAGCAATTATCGGTCCCTCTAACACATCTCGACAATGCGCTTTATCTGCAGAATTGATACATAAAAAGACGTTTCGTAAACTGCCGACAAAACTTTTTTTTCACTGGCACTACGTTTATTACACGACCGCGAGGGATTTTGACATTCACCATCAGAAGCAATATCACTAATGTTACTAAAATCTAAATTTTGGGATCTCAGAGATTCAATATTCTTACACAAATATACATATAAAACTGGAGCACCAAGAAAATCTGTATATATATATATATATATATATATATTATATAATATATATATATCATATATTGTACTAATATTATATATAATATTATTTATATGTATAATATATACATATATTAATATTATACTATATATATATATTTATATCATAACATCAACACACATACACACACATACACACACACACACATGATATATTTGTATATATATATATATATATATATAATTTATATGTATAATATATAATATATATAATTTATATATTATATTATGTTTATATGAATATATATATATATATATATATATAATTATATATATTATATTATATATATATATATATATATTTATATATTATATATATTTGGTGTGGTGTGTGTGTGTGTGTGTGTGTGTGGTGGTGGTGGTGTGTTATGTATATATGTATATATGTAATATATATATATATCATATATATACTATAATATATAATAAATACACACACACACACACACCACACACACACACACACACACACACACACACCACACACACACACCACACACACACACACACACACATATATATATAACATAAAAAAAATATATATATATATATATATATATATATAATATATGAAGAGATGGAATAATGCAATGCCGCATTGATATCGATAAATAACAACCCTCCCTGACCAGGACTAGAACCTAGTCACTCCGGTATGAACGGAGGCCAGTGCTAAACACTAGCATGGTTGTTTGCATAGCCTCGGGTCATACCGATGACTAGGTCAGTCCTGGTCGGAGGTTGTTTTTCGATACATCGGCTGCATTATCCATCTTTCCTATAGTATCCTCAGTACATT
>NC_051391.1:30732049-30772049 GCF_015228065.2 Penaeus monodon | reverse complement strand
GTAAACAGGTTAAAAAGGTTATGAATCTACTTACTGGGTGGCGCCGTAGGAGTTCCCGGGGCGACTGCTGGGGCGGGGGCGGCTCCGGGGGCGGGCGTGGTGTGGAGGGCGTTGAGGGCCTGGATCTCCTCGGGCTCGGGATGAAGGACGGGATCAGGCCGGGAGGGACGAAGGCTCCTGCTGCTGCTTCGAGGGGAAAAGACAAGTTCAAAGAACTCCCATGGTTAATCATCAAAGGCTTTTGACAAGTAAAATCAAATTTATAATCAATTAAATCATTATCAGGTAACTTAAAAGTTTAGAAAAAAAATATGGAAGAACAAGATAAGAACTCACCAAAGGGGGCACGGCTCCGCCAAAGCCACCTGGGGGAGGCAGGGCACTGCAACGCCAAAGAGCGGCAAAACAGAACACAAAGAAACCCTTTCCTCTTGTGTCTGAAAAAAAAACAAAAAACATCTGGTTTTTACCAAAAAACTGGGATTTCTAAAACCCTTTTTAAAAAAGAATATTCCCAAAAAATATGCTTCCCTTTTCACCACAAAAAAAATCATTATTTTTATTGATCAAAATAAAAAATTGTCACGACTGAAACTCGTTAATCTTAAGCGGGAAAAAGATCCCCATTCGGCAGCGGGATGACACGCGGACGCTTACCCCTGATCCTTCGCAACTCGGGGGGCCCAAAGGCTTTTTTTCGCTATTATATACACCCGGCTGATGTCACTCACTTTGACATTTACACACACAAAACCCCTTTATTTCGTAGAATGAAAATTCTAAAATGAACGACAATTCTATAAATATTTCAGCGAAACGTTTTACACTAAAAATCTATTTGGAAACCTTATCAATTTCACGATGGATTAATTTATTCATTATAAATTTTTAAATATTTCTCAGCGCATACAATATTATAATTAGTTTTCTAATCATAATCAAATTGGATTAGACTAAAATCAATCGTTGTGATCATCGGGGTTATCGTGATGAAAAAAAAGAAAATCTGCAGTGTTATGCTTAAACTTCAACGACAAATTTTCACAATCGATGGGGTATAAGTACTAAAGTACTATATTGGTTATTTACAAATTTAAAAAGCGACGCTGACGATGAAAATGGTGTTCATCGTAAAATTCCCTTTTAAAATTTCGGATTGTTATTTTAATTTCCTTTTGACCCTACCCCCTGTCTTTATTCGTCTGTTCTTTATGCATCGTTTTTTCCTGTTTTCTAAACCATTTTCCTTGCAAATATACTTTCGATAACCGACAATAATAAAATTTTTCCCCCTTAAGGGAAACGAAAAGAAAAAAAATCCTTGGGGAAAACGAAATTGTTTTTCCCCCCTTTGACAAAGGTGCTTTTTTTTTCCCTTGATGAAAAATTAACGGGTCTTTTTTTTAAAAAAATAAAAACTTTTTCCCCTTAAAAAAAAAGAAAGAAAAAACTAAGTTCGAACATTGTGCATAAGGCCGTACGTTGTTTTCATGCTATGTCATACCCGCTAAATGATAAGGGGTATGAAAAAGAAAATTTAATTCAGATTCTTTATTGAACGACTATCATGCATAATATTTCATTTGCCAATGAAAGCGCCCAGCCTTCCAAAGGTCCAATCCCGGAAAAGGGTCCCCAGACGGCTCCGGGGGCCGGGGGGATGAAAGGGGGCAGCGGGCCCTTTGGGGCTTCTTCACCAGGGTTTGGCTACGGCGGGGGGGGTGGCTGGAAAAATGCAAAAACATTTGTATGTGTTCAGTTTGTTTTTTAGTCCTTGAATAAAATCTTTTAGAATATTTTCTATACATACAGTATGTGCTATTTTGTAATGATACTTATTTTCCCTTGCTTTCATATTACAGGTATTTTAACCGAGGTATTCTTGCATAACTTTCCCATACTCTTGCTCTCGGCTGTTCGTCCAGGAAAAATTTCATGGTTTTAGTTTTTTCGAAATCCTAATTAAGAGACATTTCATTTTGATATGAAATTACCAGGTAAGTATCCCTATAAAATTTTATTAAATTATATGACAGTTATGAGTTTTGGGATAAACCTTTTTTTTTGCAGTGAATTTTTTCAGGAAGTGCTTTCCCCGCAAAAAATAGGGGTCATCACCGACGCTTTTAAAAAGACAAATATTCAATGGTATATAAATAAAGATAAAAGCATAAAAAAGTTGATAAAAATTTTAAAATAAAAAAATAATTGATGGTTAAAAATCGGGATACCTTGTGGGGCTGTAAAGCTCCCGGGCGCTCAGGGGGGGGGGCGGCTCCGGGGGGGGGGGTTGGGGAGGGCTTGAGGGCCTGGATCTCCTCGGGCGTCGGGACGAGGACTGGATATGGCCGGGGGGGGACAAGGCTCCTGCGCTGCTTCAAGGGCAAAGAAAAGGGTTTTTGTGGAATTCGTATATGCCATCATGTAGAGATTATTTAAAAAAAACCAAATTTATGATTGACATTTTAATAAACCATTAATAATTAAAAATAAAAAAAAAAAGTGAAAAGGGGTGTAGATAAGTGCTAGTTTAAAACCAAATTAAAAGTGCATTAAAAGGACCCCCCGGGGGCAATCCGCCAACCCCCTGGGGGGGCGGGCACAGCAGCAGCCACAAGGTGCAAAAACTAAACACACGCAACCCTTTATATTCATTTTTAAAACTTAAAAATTTAAATTTTCTCCCCTGTGTTGCAAAATACCCGGGTTTACCTAATCAATATCCTCAAATTCTGCGCGATAATATGAAGTTTTTTCATTTCACCAGAATACTCCACGGGTTCGACTAATCTAAGTTAAACCACAAATAAAGGGACAATAAGCTTAAAGCTGCATACAAAATTAAATTGAAAGCAGGGGGCTCCTGACCTTTCCTCGCCGATCCCTTTCCAACTCGGGGGGCAAAGGGCCCTTCGCTCTAACATATCCCAGGGGTCCCTGCCACTGACCCTTGACAGTAGAGAAAAATTAATTTTCCCCATACAAATGTAAGGGTGGAAAACTATTTTATTTTACCAACCATGCTTAAAGCATTGTAATATGAATAATGTTTTAAAACCCCAAAATTCCCTAATAACTGCTGTTGCTACTACACATTATTTACGTAGTATATTCCATTTCTATTACTTTTTTATCTTATCACTATGGGCTCATTAATATTTCATCCTTTTTGTGAAAATATAGTTGTTTATTTTTTAGTTTTGTCCCATCATCATACCTTATTTTGATCTTCGGGTGTGATGATGATGAATTATGTATATCTGTACCTACTGTGCGTGAAACATTATAAACAATATGGGAATGCATTTAAGAAAAAGAATTTGGGCCTCATCACGTGGCCTTCACATACGACAAACGATATGTGTTTAATTTACTTTTGGTTATCTCCCAATTTTAGTAATTATCGATGGAAATGGTTTCCCCCGAAAAACTTCTACTTTTAAATTTGAAATGTTTTCTTAATTTCGTTTGTCCTTTTTTCCACTTCCTCTCATCTTTTCGTCATGTGATTTCAAAATAACTTTTTTTACCCCAATTTAAAAACCCATAAACAAAATTTCACCAAAGATATCCCCCGTGACCAGACGTAATATTTTTCCCTCAGGTTCCTCCTTGTTCAAGGGAGTTGACGCTTTCCCCAGATGACTTGGGTGAAATTTTAAAGTCTTTATCTCCAAAGGTAAGCATAGAAAAATACCTTTCGAGTGTAACATAAAAATTACCCGTCTACAAATGTAAAAAGCCACACACACCCCACACCCACACACACACACCCAACCCCACCCAAAACACCCACACACACACAAAACCCACACACAACACACACCCAAAACACAATGACCAAACCACTGCCTTTCTTGCAAAGTTATGGGAGGACACTGGGGCGTCGGTGAGACCTGATTTGTTGATGGGAATGCTCTGTGTTTTTTTGTTTTCACTGTGTTGTCTTGCGGCTTGTTTTTGCTAAGCAGGGTCTTGAAACAACTGAGCTGTAGTAACCGCTTTGTACAAAAACTTGTTTTCCTTTTCAGCTGCAGGGCACTTTCTGTTTTTGGATTACTTTATTGCCCTCGAAAACATAAGACTGTCGACGGAGTTTTTTTGGTACTTTCTCTTTTACGCCCTATGTCTTGAAAGATGTGCATTGTTGCTTGTGGCGTTTAGACTTTTTATAATTTTCCGAGTTTCTTGCCTTTTAAAATACTGGGGTTTTAAAGGGCTCAGCATCAGATTTTTTTTTAGCAACCATAAATTCTACAGATGTTCTAACTTGCTCTTGTGGGAGGGGGGGCCATAGCTTTTTTGTGTTTGGCAACTCTCTTCACAAATCCATCAAAGATAGAAAACCAGTAGACGTGATCTAACAAAGTGAGCAAAGTTTTTCCCCGTCTAGGGTAATTGGCGAGGTGTTTTTTAGAAAAATCACCTACGCTGTGACACTGGTTAACTGTTTTTAAAGTCGTACTGTAGGCTACGTTGACGCCCCTGTGGGGGCAATTGGGGGGCATGTCGTTGAGAGGCTTGTAAAGTCGAGGGGATGCCCGGGAGTGAATAAAGTGCTCTTCATATCATCACTAGGCAAAGACAAAATACGCAGCCTGGACTGGTGTGGGTGTGTCTGATGTCCCGGGGGAAACAAGTCTTCCCGAAGCTCTCCAAACTTCATATATCCTAAAGAAGCCAGGTTCCGAGGGGCTGGTGAGGAAGCGCCAGTGCCGTGATTACTGCAAAACCTGAGTGACACTATTAGGGGGGCATCATTGTTGGGGTGCTACTAATTATTAAAGGGTCGAAGCAGCAGGGGCAGTTTTTAAAACGACGAGATAAAAGAGCAGGGGGGTTCCAGTGGAGATATGGGGGCAACCTGTGGGAAAGTCATGGTTGTGGGGTTTCAGGATCGGGAAGGGTGCGGGATGGTGGACCTGTCATGAGTGCTTTAAAAATAGCTTCACGTAAAAAAACTTTCAGAAAACGGGGATGGCAAACCCCAGTACACGCCGGGTTTAAAGCACTTCTAAAAGTTTTATTACATACATAATCATACATACTACATACATAATACTACTACTCATAAAACTACAACTCATACAACATACATACATCTACTGCATACTACATTCATTTATTCTAAAACCCTCCCTTAGCATTTTCCGTTAATTTTGTGCATAGAACACACACATATGCCTTTTTTTATTTGCGTATGCTAGTACTTGCCAAAATACAGGGTATCAAAAAAAACTTGAATTCATATAATTTTTATTGCTAAACTAGCATACGTAATCTGTAATTCCTCATAATGAAAGTCCCAGCACATTCCCTTTCTCAGCCGCGTTCCAAATCCGAACAGGGGCCTCAGACGGGTCCGGCGGCCGAGGGCATAAGGGGGCAGCGGCGGCTTGGTACTTCTTCACCGTTTTGGCCACAGTGGGAGGCATGGATGGGACAATGAAGCTTCTATAAAGATATATCTAAAGATTTTTTTCTGTTTGTTCCTATGTCCTAGAAAAAAATGCTATATTTATATATTCTATATTACATCTGGGCTTATAAAAATCGTAATTTCCCATTGCATTTTTTTTTTACACGGTATTCATAGAAAATACATTTATTACATAACTTGCGATATCCTCGCTGGTGGGTCTTCGTCTTAGATTTTCTTAATGAAACGGTTTTTTTCGAAAACCCAAATTTAAAGGGGGCTGTGTATTTTTATATGAAAATTTTTTAAAAAAGGAAAATTTCTGGTAAAAATCCCCAAAGGAATTTTATAGAAAATTAGAGTTTTTTGCATAAGATCTCTGAAAAAAGTGTCTTGCAAAAAAAGATCATCAAAGTCATTGACAACAATTGCTACTGTTTTCCGTAACAAACAATGAACACATGAAAAAAAAATTCAATATAATATATATAAATATATATTATAATATATATATACACACACATATATATTTAAAAATTAAATATATATTTATATAATATATTATATATATTTATAATATATATAATATATATATATTATATATATTATATATATTCTTATATATATTATATCTTCTTTTTTTAACGGTAGGTTTCTATTTTTAGCCGCCATGGTCCCCGCATAACTCAATTTTAGTTTTCATGTTGTGATTCTTGGAGTGAGTACGTGGGAGGGTCCCCATTCCCTTTTCCCTGGGAGTGCCGGGTTACCTTTTTTTGGTAATCATATATATATATATACATATTATATATATATTATTATATATAATAATTATAATATTATATTATATACATATATATTAAAATGCATATATATATTAATACGTTTATATACAATAACACACAACACACAACACACACACCACACACACACACACACACACACACACACACACCCCACACCACAAACACACAATATAATTTAAAAATTATATTAATATATTACATATATATACTACAAAATACATACATACATTATAATATTATGTATATTTTATATATAAAAATTTTAAAATATATAATTACCCTATATATACATGCATACATACATACTAATATATTATATATATATATATATATATATATTATATATAAATGTATATATTTATTTAATATATATAAAATTATATATTTTATATATATATAATATTATATATATATATTATTATACATATGTGTGTGTGTGTGTCGTGTGTTGTGTTGTGTGTGCGTGCGTGTATATATTTTATATATATATTATATATTATATATTATATTTTTTATATATTATATAAATATAATTTTATTATATACACATAATATTAATATATATTTATATGGGGATTTATATCGTAAAATGGGATATGATATAGTTGCAATTATATATTTATATAATATTATATATAATTTTATAAATATTTATTATATATTATTATATAATATATATTATATAATATATTTATATATAATTTTTAATCTATTTTCAAATGATATATATATGATTTATATATATAACCATACAAAATATATAACCATCCACACACACCACCCCCACACACATATAATATATATATTATATATTATATATATATATATATTATATATTATATTTCCCACACACACAACACACAACACACACACACACACGCAAACACACAACCACACACACAAAACACACACAACACCCCACCCCACACACAACACACACACACACCCATATAAAAATAAAATATATATATATTAATATATTATTATAATATTATAAAATTATATATATATAAAATTTTAAAATTTTTATATATATATATATATATAATTTTATATATATATATGTGTGTGTGTTTTGTGTTGTGTGTTTTGTGTGTGTGTGTGTTGTGTGTGTGTGGGGTGGGGTGGTGTGTGTGTTTAAATTTTTCGTATATATGTTTATACGTTTATAAATACTTAATTTTCATATTATCGGATTACAATATAATATACTATACATCATACCCACACACACGACACCACACAAACACACACCACCACACACACACCCCCCCCAACACACACCCACACACACACACACATAATTTTATATATATATATATATATAATATATATATATACTATATATATATATATATTACTACACACCACAGATTATATATATATTTTATATTATATTTTAAAAATATATATTATAATTTATTTTTATATTTAAAATAAATTTCATATTATAATAAAATTTTAAAAAATTTTATATACCTTATAAAAACAAATATTTAAAAATTTATATATTATATATATATATATAATATATTTTATATTATTATAAAAATATATTATAAAATATTATTTTTTTTGGGGGGGTGTGTGTGTGTGTGTGTGTGTGTGTGTGTGTGTGTGTGTGTGTTTGTGTGGGGTTGGGGTTTTGTGTGTGTGTTGTGTGCGTGTTTTTAAATTATATAATATATTATATTATATTTATTTTATATATTGTTTTTATCCCATATATATATTTTTATATATTTTATTTTATTTTTTCTTATATTTATATATTATTAATTATATTTTTTAATATTTATATATTAAATTTATATTTATAATATATTTTTTTTTATTATCTAATCTATCTATCTATCTATCTAATTATATATATTATAATTATATATATTATATGTTTTATTTTGAAATATAATTTATAAAACTTTAATCTACATACTTTTTATTATATTATATTATAATTTTTTATTATATCTTTTAAATATTATATATATAATTTATATTTAAAAATATGTTAATATCCTCTTAAATATAAAATTTTTATATAATTTATATATTATATTATATTTTATTTATATGAATAAAACTGTATTATCATATATACAACTATTATTATATATTGATTTTATATATTTTTTTTATTTACTCAATAAATGCTTTTATAAAAATTATATTCTTATATATATATATATATTATTTATATATATATATAAAAATTTTTATTATAGTTATAAATATATATATATTAATAATATTTTGGGTATATATTCATATGTACATGTATATATTAAAACATATATATATAATATTAATTATATATTATATTATTAATATAATAATAATATAATTATTTATATATATTATATATATAATTATATATATATATATATTTTACATACTTTTGCACAAAAACCACACACCATATATATAACGGATTCCTTGGCGAACCTTGAGTCCGGGTTTTCGCGTAGATTCTTGGGGGAATTTGGACAAAACACAATTTCATAAACATCTGTGTAAAAAATATACTTTGCAATCATTTACCTCTGGTTTATACAGAATCTAAGTAATTTTGACATTTCTCATCAGAATTATGTAAAACACATCATACTTCAAAATATATAACTGAAGCAACAAGATATTCTCAAAAGCCGGTTGAACAAAAATGGATTTTGAATTCGAGACGCTCTTGAAGTTTCCCTGTCACATGTTGTGCTTATCGTTTTCACTGAACAATATTTTCCATGTACTATCTAGGGCCGAAAACTAGAAGAGGCAATGTCCAAAATGCGAATTTTGAGATAAGCCTACTATTGATTTTTTTTTTGTTTCTATAAGTGTTATGAAGGCATCAGTGCATAGTAACGTCACACGAGCATTGCTTCGAAATCAATTCACTGAAAATCATACATCCTAACGCGTGACAGATTGTAAAAAGGCTTTTCCCCTTTGTACAAGGGAAACGAGGGTAGTTATACTTGTTAACGGTTTTAACTCTTTTTTCTGAGAGTTGACACACGAAGTATAAAACACGACTGTTTTTATACGGGTTATAGGGCCGCGGGGAAGGTCAGGGTCACTGCCCGAGGAGGGCGGAGCTGACCTTAGTGCGGTGGTCTTAGCACGAACTCCCGGTAAAACGGGTCGATTAAAAGTGCCCTCCGCCCTCGCGAGCGGGGGGTTCTTATTTGACTTTGGATCCACGTGGAAAGCCACGTGGCCCACGGGGTTATAGAAATAGAATTACCACATCCTGTAACAAATAAATTTCCACATCTTATTTTGCTGGGGCCACCTACTCGCCCTCGCCCTCGAGGCGCCTTAAAGGTGACCTAATTTGGGCTGGTCGCTCGTTTTTCTCGTGCTTGCCCTTTTAAACTTCGGGGCTGCTCGTCCATGTTGTCCTCATCCTCCGGGCCCCCTGGTGAAATCTGCTCGTCCTCGTTTATCCACCGTCCCAAAAGTCTCGCACGGTCCTCCTTGATTTTCAATTCGTCTTGACCTCCTCGTGCCCCTCCCCAGGCCAAACTCGGGCGTCCTCGCCCACCCCCTCCAGATCTCGTCCATCCTTCTCGGTCCACACGTCCTCGAAATCTCCTCCGGATCTACGGCGGGGGGCAGGGCGGCATCTCGGGGCGGCTTAAAAACCTCGCTACGACTCCTAGATTTTGACCGATCTGCGGCTCCGCCAGCTCGCCTATGCACGCATTCGGGGGCGACTGGTACCTTTTCTGAGAAAATGTTGGTCCTGGGCCTATGGCGATCTTCGATGACGTCCTTCTCACAGCATCCCTAAGGTCCCCCCTTGGGTGCGTGTCGGTCCGACTGAAATAAAAATGGGGGAGCCAATCATACACGAAGGGCCAAGTAAGAAAAAAGAAAGGGAAACGGAAGAGGGGGTGGAAATTCCACTAGCCTTATTCATAAAAATTTGGGTTTTTTTAATTTTGGGTTTTTTAAAATTTTTTTTCGTTTTTTTTTTCATTTTGTGTTTTTTTTTCAAAAGGGGAAAAAGAAGAAAATAAAAGGGGAATTCAGTAGCGGTCCCCCCTAGACCTTTTGAACCCCCAACCATCTCTGAAATATGAAATAATAAAAACGACATCGCGATCCGGGGAAGTCTTTTGAACCATAGTCGTCACACAGAAAAAAAATAGTGTAACTTGTCACAGACACGAAAACAAAATTGGGGGGCAAAAGGATAAATCTTACGCCGCCAAAGACAATGAAAGGTCAGTGTCTTTTTATCCGTGTGTGTGAGTGAGCTGAAGTGTGTTTTAAATGCGTGTGTGGTGACAGTATCGTTAATGAAGGGAAGCGAGTGACCTCACACAAGAATGAATCAAAACCGAATATTACGTTCACTATAACAAAACTGAAGAAAATTAAAATGCTAGCTTTTTTACGATTATTTCAACTCCCACTTTGAATTCAACATATAATGATATGCACAAAGTACGCTAATGAATGGTGACATAAAAAAAAATATTCCCAATTTTTTAAAGAAAATTTTCTCGGGGTCAAAAATTAAAACTCCCGGGGTACATGTCTCTTGCCGCAACTTCAATAAAACTCAAAAAGGGGGGGATCCTATACCCAAATGCCGTATATGACTAAACGACTCGAGCCAGAATAAAATATCCTCCTCTTTGCGTATCTTAATGGGCCTCGAAAAATTTCCCGAAGGATTATAATTCCAAATCCAAAAAACCTTTGGGGGGGTACCCAAAACATGCAACGACTTAAAGGGGTGAAAATGTTTTAAAAAGCGAATAATGTTCTGTTTAAAACCTAGCCCTACATTAAATTAACGGACGTCCCCCGCGGGTCACACCGACTCAAGGGACCCAAAAGAACGAATAACTTTACCCTCGAACGACGGGCGCGATCATTAGGCGTTTTCGCACCCGGGGGGAAATTCGGGCAATCCTGTGCCTATGATAGGGGGAAGATCCTACGCTATATCCAAATAATACAATTTTGTTACCCGCTTCGCTCTAGCGCCGTAAACGTGTCCCAAAAAGCAAAAGTAAAAATGCATGTTTTCTTCCCCAAAATTTGAGGGAACCAAGGGCTCTGACCCTAAAACCCCCCCACCGACCGGGAAAAAGAAAGGAGGTCGTCAGGTCGGGGCGAGGGGTTGGAACGAGATAAAAAGAAATGGGATTCGTGATAAAATAAAATCAGAACGCGTTAAAATTGTTTCAGGAAAAAATATAAATCTCTAAAAAAGAAAAATATTAATTATTAAAAACGAAAGATATTCAGTTTATTATCACTACTCATCGCCGGGAAAACATCTGGGTGGGAAAAATAGGGAGAAAGTCCATTTCTGTCCCTTGCACCTATTAACCCAAAAAAACAACGGCTTAACACATGTTGGGGGAAGAAGGAAAGAAAAGAAAGGGGCCCAAACGTGTACTTTCGTTTTTTTTCTTTGCCATGTCTTTAAGCGGTCGGCGGGTTTTCTTCGGGGATTTGCGTTCATGCTGCGACCCGGGAAAGGGGCAGCGCCACCCTGCCACCAGATTTTAAAAGGCTATGCGTACACTAGTACAGTGGCTGACAGGGACGCAAAAAACACGTAAAAGGGGGGGAAACCCCGCTACACTTGTCTAAAGGTCAAACGCCGGGGGAGGGCCCCGGTTTGTGCCCGGGGAGAGGGCGGGGCGACCCACCCCCGGGCGCTTGACACGAAATCCCGGTCAAACGAGGTCCCAGATATAAAAAGTGACCTCCCCCTCGCTGACGGGGGGTTCTTATTTGGGGCTTTGGATCCACGTGGAAAAAACCACGTGGGCCACTGGTTTTAGAATAAAATTTTCCACATCCTGTAACAGAAATAGAATTATCCACATCTTATACAGATTGTATTTTGAATACATAACAGCGGAAAGCTTCAGTTGCCACTTTTACTATTTAATTTTTTAAAAAGTCAATTTGCCATTTTCAGTATACAAATTATATTTTATATTATATTATTACAATACATACATATAATATTATATATATATTAATATATATATATATATATATGTATATATATGTATTTAGTTACAAAAAGAATAAAAAACGATGTGATTATATTACAGAATTATTATCAAAGGAAGTTTATTTAATATATTTTTAAGCAATAAAATGTTAGAAAAACTTAGAAATCTAATAAGGAAGAATTATTTAAATACCAACAGCAGTAAATGTCTTAATCTATTAATAATTCAGCCAAAAATACATTTTCGCAATGTTCGTTTTAAAAATGCTACAGTAAACACACACCACACACACACACACACACACACACAACACACACACACCCCACCACACAACCACACAACACAACACACACACACTTGATTATATATTTATCACTATGAAAAATATTCTTTATTTTCATTACGTAAAGAAAATGTCTTTAAACGAATTAGATTTAAAGCAACGCAATTTGCTTGGTCACAGAGAAAACTTATTTGGTGAATTATTCATTATTTATGAATTTCAATACATGGAGTAAACATTCAAATGACTGACTTTTATGACATTGGCCCTTCTTGCTCTAGGCCCTACATATAATCATTAAATCATATCTCTCTTTCGATTCAACATTTAGTTGCTTCCTTTCCTTATCTAGCAGTTTATAGCATATCTATTATCATTTCGATATAAACCCAATTTTTACGATCTATCATTGGTTTTGTTTTCTCTAACAGAAGGGGAAGGGGAATCATTCATCTTAAATTCAGATAGCTTTATTGATATGATTAGCATCCATGATACTTCCATTTAACTCAACGAAAGCGCCTAGTTTATTCCCATTTCTCGAGCCGACGTTCCAAAAGCCGGAACAGGGTCCTCAGCGGCTCCGGCGGCCGGGGGCTGAAGGGCACGGCGGCTTGGTACTTCTTCACCGGGTTGGCTACGGCGGGAGGCATGGCTGGAACAAGGGAGAGTGAAATGTATCTTTATTGAAATATAAATTTTTTCTATGTATTTTTTTTTCCTGAAAAAAAAAACCCAGTGTGCCCTATGTGTACAAAATGTGTATGTAACGATTACTGTTTTTTCGACTCCCTTCCAGTATATATATATATATGTATATATATATATTTATAAATATATATATATTTATAAAATTTTATATATAAAAATATATATATATGTTTTAAGACAAATGGTATTTTGTGTATTTTTGTTTTTGGTAGGGATTTTGTAAAATTTTGAAAATTACGGGGTAATATCCAAAAAGTATTATGTGAAAAATAAAGAAATTATGAATTGTTTGAAAAAAATAGATACAAAATAAATGAAAAAAAAAAAATTCATAAATATCAAAGATAATAAAACAAGGTTTCGTCTACATCTTGGGGGCCCGTGGGGTTTTCCCGGGGGCGACGCAGGGCGGGGGGGGCTGGGGGGGCGGCGTTGTGGAGGGCGTTGGGCCTGGATCCCCCGGGGCTGGGGACAAAACTGGATCAGGGCCCGGGGAGGGGACGAAGGCTCCTGCTGCTGCTTCAAGGAGAAAGGCAATAAGCATGGTCATGAGAAGGTTATTTACAAGTAAAATCAAATTTAAAAAAACGAAAAAAAGGAAAAAAGGAAGGGGGGGGAAGGGAAAGAAGGGGAGAAAACACAACAGACGAAACCTTCATCTTGATATCTGGAAACATCGTGTATATATTTAAAATATACGATTTTTGCTCTACTATTTTGGTAAGTAGAATGAAAAAATTCAAGTTTTACCTGAAAACATCAACCAAGTTCTCAAAATTGTATAGTTATAAGCCATAAATTGATGTTTTCATTTCTCGATAAATGACCTTAAAAGAATCTACAATTTTACGAAGCTGAAAACAGATTAAAAGGATAACAAAATTAAGTGAGTCTGGACCGTTGCGCTTGCCTGGGGGCTCTTTTGCAACTCAAGGGGCCCCGGGCCCCGGTCGCTTTTAATTTTCCCCCAACTGATGTCACTGACGGCTGGGACTGACACGGGGTCGGGGTTGGGAGAATGATAATTCTGAAAGATAACAAACAATTCTAAATAACTGTTCCAGGGTAAAGACCACACGTAGAAACGTAAGACTATTATTATATTTCACACAAGCAGTGCATTACAATGGGATTCAGAACGTAGTAGATATGAATAATGTAATAATGTTATAATCTTAATAGATGTCTTGATCATTGCTATTGTAATTACTGCCATAATTACATATCAGTATAATTGCAGTTACTGCTGCCGTTGCTGGTATCACTATGGTCATTATAAGTATCATCATCAATGTTATTAGTAACATTATTCGTATTTATGTTTTTCATTATTAGATTTTTCATAATCAATACTGTGGTCATTGTAGTCATGAAACAAGTATATATCGCAGTTATTGTGCATAAACATTCAACAGCAAACTTTTGTATAAGCGATTCACGAAGAACTATGCTGGATGTCTACTAATTTGAGTGATTTCAACGGCGTTTATATTCGATAAAAAATTACACATATATATATATATATATATATATATTTTAATATATTTAATTATAGTGTGGTGTGTGGTCTGTATATATATTATATATATATAATATATTTATATATATATATATATATATTATATATTTTTTTATGAAACAAGCATAAACACACACCACACACACCCACCACACCACACACAACATATATATATATATTATATATATATATATATATATATTAAAATATATATATTGTATTAAATTATACATCGATTTATTAGATAATAGATAAATAGATATTTATGTGTATAAAATATATTTTATATATATATATATAATATATATATATTATATTATATATAATATATAATATATAGATGTTGTAAAACATACTACATACCCCACCACACACACACACACACACACAACACACACACACCGAAAACACACATTATTTATATGAATATTGTTCATGCAATTGTTTTGGAGGGCAGATGATAGCGTACAATGCATATTTGATCAAAGGGGACAAATAGATTGGATTATTTCCTTTTGGGATGTCTTATGCTAATGTTGGGGCAAAATTTTATTTCAAAAAGGGAGTTTTTTTTTATGAGAAAAATTTTCTTTGACGAGTAATCCAAAAAAACTTTACTAACAGGGAATACACTTAGAATATTATATGATGAGACAGTGAAGAGAGGATCGAAACGCAGTTAAGAGTAACATTTAAAATTTAAACGTCGAAATTTATCGACTGTAACACCGTTATAATCGAACAGTGTCGCTTAAATTGACAGAAAGCCAACACAGTAACCTCTTAGCGCGAATACAATATTGGGATACAGGGATGGCCGAGGACCGGATGTCGAGTAGCATATTCTTTCTCTCCTCTTCTTCAATTCGCATTAGCGAAAGTTTTGTTTGATATTTCTCGAGCACAATAAGTGCTGTCATCACTTATTTCATCATCTTCATACCACAAGTAATGAATAATGATGATAATGACAGACAATAATCTAATGTTATAGTTTTCATTAATAACGATTATTGAGACGATAATGAGAATGTCAATAATGGTTATAGTGATAATAGTATCAGTGATATGTAATGTAATTAACTATGATTACAATATAGTAGTAGGAATAGCAAAGGGGGATTTATGATAACTGCTAGAGCTATGACATTGATATATACTGCGCTCTGTGTGAAATATCATAATAGTTTCCATCTTGCACTAATTCCCATGTTTGAACTTTGCTTCACAGTTACATACTATTTTCGTTATCTCAGATTTGTCAGTCTACTAAACATCGTATGTCAACTTCCATAGCCACGGTAACATGAACATCGATCAAAACACACACCAGCCCACACACACACACACCCCACACATATATATATATATATATATAAATATATATATCTATATATATATATAATATATATATAATGTGTTGTGTGTGTGTGGTGGTGTGTGTTGGGTGTGTGTGTGTTGTGTTGTGTGTGTGTGTTTTGTGTGGGTGTGTGTGGGTGTGGGTGTGGGTGTGTATGTGGGTGTGTATTACATATATACATACATATACATACATACATACAATATATCATATATATATGATATATATTATATTATATATTATAATTATAATTATACACCCACACACACACACAACACACACATAAAACACACACCAACCACACCACACCACACACCACACACCCACACACATACACACAACAAACACACTACACACACACACACACACCACACACACACACACACAACAACCACACAACACACACATGAGCACACGCTTAGCCCCTGCTGCGAAGGACGCCGGAGCTCAATCCTGGCCTTATCCACTTTATATGTTTATTAGCTTCGTAAGTACTGTAGTTTCATTTCCTGGTCAGTTTCGTTGTGCTGAGATAAGTCTGAACTCATGTTATATCTTTCTGTGAAATGAAGAAACTTTAACGTAGGATCTCCTTTTAAATTATTGAGTGCAAACGAAGTTTAAGGTAAAAAACGAGCGCTTTCAATATACTTTTGCAAAAAAAGGAAGAAAAAATCGCGCAATGTTTTCATAAATCAAGATGAAAGTTGCTGTATGTTGAGTTTCGCCGCTCTTTGGTGTTGCAGCTGCCTGCCTACCTCCAGGTGCTTTTGGCGATTCATGCCCCCGGTGGTCGCTTTTAACTGCACCTCTTTTATTTGGTTAATCTTATGCACTTATCTATCTAATTCATTGGACTTGTAATTAGCCTCCATGTGGATCCACGAACATTCCATTTTCTCTTGAAGCCGCAGCATGGAGATCAAACGCCCTCAACACTCTCCCGCCCACGCCCGCGCCCCGGTGCCGCGGAAGAGTGTATCTTTTATGATATTCTTTTAGAAAAAACAAAATCTATGGCTAGCATGTATAGTACAGAGAAGCGAAAAAAAAATAATACTCGATAAATACTTAAACAAAGATACAGCACACGAATACTTATAACATTATACCAATTGCATTGGGAAACACATACAGAATTAGATATATTCACTGTATACTCATTTTTTTTAGTTATTCATTTCCTTTTCAGCCATGCCTCCCGCTGGTGCCATATTTGTGCAAAGTACGAAGCCGGGCCGCTGCGTGTGATGCCCTGCCGTATGACGGCAGGGGCCTGGGAAGAGACAAAGAAGAGCTTTATTGCGCCGAATGTCGAGTGTTTACATGTAATTATGGTCACGCCTGTTAAGCTCTCTTGTCGTTTACACCATTTCAATAGTCATAGGAGTAGGTTATATATAAGTTTATTATAAATTTTATGTATATGAATAAATTTGTTATATGTAACACACATATGTGTAAAGGTATTATAAAAGATAATTTTTCTGTGTTTGTATATTATCCACTCTCATATATATGCGTGTGAATGTTTGTGCATATATATATATATATATATATTATATATATATATATATATCTATATATAGATATTTTTTATCATATATATGTAGACCAGGTATGAATGAGAATGAATATCTTCACAATACAAGAGATGTATTTGACGGTTTCGATTGCGTGATTTGACCGCAATCGAAACCGGTCAAAAACATCTCTTGTATTGTGAAGATTATTCATTCTCATTCAACCTTGCTACATTTGTCAATATGAATACGGTTATATTATGATATATATATATATAATTATATATATCTATATATAATAAATATATACTATATTATATTATATACATATATATACATATATATACATATACATTTATTGTATACACACACAAACCACACACCACACACAAACATATCTATCTATCGATCTATCTATATATATATATATATATATATTTATAGATATATATTATATAGATATACACGTATACACACACCCACACAGCACACACACACACACACGACACCACACACACACACACACACACACACACACACACACACACACACACACACCACATGCACACAAAACGACACACCACACACCCACACACACACACACACAACACACATCACCACACACACACACACACACACACACACACACACACACCACACACACACACTTATATATCGAGGGCCACCTCAGTCGATAATCGACTATGGCATTATTGCTCATTATTATTGATCAATGCTTGGCGAAAAGTGGTGAGGAGCAGCTGTTGCAATCCATTCCACAAGGCAGTGATGTTTTTGTAGAGTTGGACTTTCATAGCTTTTGACCATGCAAGGACTGATTAAAAGGCAGTAGTTTATTTTGTATGGGTGAATTCCCCGTAGTCTTGGGACCGTAAACACGGACATACAAGGCATCTCGATTTGTGTAGTTAAGACTAACCCAAAATTTGCATATATATATATATATATATATACTATATATATATAATATATATATATATATATATATATATATATATACATATATACAACATACAGTTACACACACATACATACATATCTATATCTATATATCTATATATAGCTAGATCTACTATCTATATCTATATCTTCTATCTATCTATCTATCTATATATACCTACATACACAGTGTATATTGTGTATATTAGTATAGTCATAAGTATGTTTACAGGATATGTGCGCTTGGTGTGTGTTCACAATGTGGTTTGCGTATACACATATGTATGCCCGCTTTGAATGTGCGCATACGTCTATATCTGGGTATGCATGTGGCATGTGTTTATTGTGTATGATATAGAGTATTTATGCATATCATAAGGCGCGGTGTTGCCGAGTGGTTGAGCATCGTACTCAAGACTGCACGACGGCAATCTGAGTTCGAGGGTTCGAGTCACGGCCGGCGCGTTGTTCCCTTGGCAAGGACTTCACCTCGATTTTTCTACTAGCCACTGGTGGGCAAGCCAGCACAGTCAGTGCTGTCCCAAGCACGGATAAATAGAGAGAATGATTACCTAAAAAAGCACACCGGCACGCTCTGTGGAAGGGAAATGGGGGAGCCTAGACGTACTCCACTCCAGAGCATCACAACATGAAAACGACAATTAAGTAATCATGCTGTGACCACTGGCGACTCAAACTGACCTTACTCAACGTTAAAAAAAAAAAAAAATTGCCTATCATAATGATTACTGAGCACTATTTAAAAGGTGTCTGTTGCATGTGCATGTGCACGAAAATGAATAATGCGTAGTAAGTGGGCATTGCAGGTGAACACTACATGTTTGCACTAAGCGTACACACACATAAATAAAATAATCAGTGTATAAAATATAATCACACTATATACACCTTCTGATCCTCAGCAAGCCCATGCTCACAGGTGTATACCTGGCGTAATGAGGCTAGGCCGCCGTGCTGGCTGCTCATAAGTTCAAAACTAGGCAAGGCCACCCTGCTTGAGGGGCGATCGTGGAATCCCGCTAACTACATCCCCTCCCACCAAGATACAGCAAAGCCAGTATATGGGTCGTAACTTGGTTGTCTACCTTCTCAATAAAAAAACTATAACTGCACAAACAGAGCAAGGGCCTTATTCCCCGGAGGCGAATAAGCCCCTGGTTTACTTGTGGGGGGACTAGCGGCATCAGAATCGTTCCAGAGTAGAGGGGGCTAAAAAAAAGAATCTCCGGTTAGAAACAGGCCGCCCTGTTTGATGGACCTTTGAGCATATAATATAAGGACTAATGAGTAACTGATCTGACTTGAGAACTCTCTTTCATTATATTGTAGGTCTCTGTGAGGTAGAAGCCTTGGAGGCGAGAGAAAGATACTAAATGATGACACCGTGCCCTATTGGCGAGGTAAACTCCAGGGTAGCAAAGACTAGAGCGAAGTGAACACGGAAGTCGCTATCTGAATTAAACCGAAATTGACTTATAAATTTAAAATAGGCGCTATATAGTAGAAATGTTGGAAGTTATTAATAAAGTAAATGTTGCAGCGGCCTAAGAATGTTCAGTAGGAGATAGGAACAAACTCATAACGAAACCGCAGTCGCCAAATTTAGCGTAATTTGAAGACTCAGAGCGACGATTCAACCTTACATCCAAACAGATATCACTTCTCAGTGACGAAGTTCTCAACATTGACGGAGGCGCAAGGCAACAAACATCCAACGACTTAATAAAGGAAGATGCACTTAGTAGGCGGTAAGAGCGTCAAGCAAAGCTCCAGCAGTTCTCGGTAGAAACTAAAATATCTTATGCAAAAACGTAGGGTCATGAAAGTATCTCAAACGGCACAAAATAGAATTAGTTTTGAATTAACAAAGACTATAGAAGAGAGATGTCTGGAAATTCAATACTCAAATAATAATGAACCAGTGATGTCAGGTACTAGCATGAAAACAGTTAAAGAAGACTCGGCATGGGGAGAATCAATCTGATGTAAAAAGAAACCAATGGGAGATGACATATAATAAGGATGAAATCATAAGAGTAGTGGAAGACTTTACAGGGATCTTTACAACCTCAATGAACAGCCACAGATAGAAAGCGACCGCGTAACTAGAGACGTACCTAGAATCACAACAGAAGATATAAAGAGCGCTTAAAGGCATGAAGAGAGGGAAACACTAGGGAAAACGATTAGTATCGACCTTATAATATGCAGGAGAAATTTGCAACAGTAAATTATCCAATCTTTTAACAAAGCCTTCTCAACAGTAAAACTCCGAGCCTGGAACAGACAACAATATTTGATACATAAAAAAGGGATAGAAAGGAACTAAAATACTACCGACCAACAAGCCTCCTTTTCAAACTGTTCGCCAGTACGTCATCAAATTCGCATTTTCCTGACAGCCAGGATTTCAAAATCAAACAAGCCTAGAGACCACGGTAAGGCTTCCGCAGTGGATCTCAACAACAGAACCCATACACAATGCTCACCCAAATAAGATAAAACATAAACGAATATAGGAAACCACTGTGTATGGCATTCATCGATATGAAAAAGGCATTTGAACTCTTGTGGCAAATACCGAGCAGTACTAGGAAGCTATCTGAAGACAATGGAGTAGAGGAGTATATTGTAAAATATTGGAAGATATATATGCGAAGATGGGACAACAACCATCAAGCTCCACACGGAAACTGACAAAATACCAATTAAAAGATGTTAGGGTGATACCATCTCAACAAAACTATTTTACAGCTTGTTTTGAGGAAATATTCAAGAAGCTAGAATGGAACGGAAAATGTATCAAAAGAGGAGAACAAATACCAGACAACCTAAGATATGCAGAGAATTGTTTTTCTCTTCAGTGAATCTGATATGAAATGTAACAACTAATAACGATTCTAATTAGAAGATAGTCTGAAATCGACGGTATATGATTAACAATAAAAAGACCTAAGATCATTCAACAGTAGAGTTCAATTCGAATAGATACTGTCAAGGCGAAACGCTATAGGTAGTGACAAATACATGTATCAGCGCAACTTCATATAACACAAAAGCACATCTAGCGAAGAGAAATTAAGCGATGCATCATCTTAGGCTGGAGCGACTTCGGCACAGTAGCATACTATATCTTCTTGCCCTTATTATGTTTAAAAAGAAAAGAAAAAACGTGGGTCCTCCCCAGTTTAACCTAGGATCAGAAACATGGACACTACAACCAAACTACTGGAGAAGAACTAATAGTGCCATAGAGGATTGTCGAGGATGATGGCTGGAATTATAGATCGGATGAGAAGCGATGTGGATCAGAGAACAGACAAAGTGAAGATATACTTGGGAGCATCAAAGAAAAAAATGGCAATGGGCAGGTCATATATATCGGAGACGGACAACAGATGGACAAGAAAGTACCAGACTGGTATAGATAAAATAATTATGCTGTACTTAACGTAATTTAGGGGCCAAGACTGGAAACAAAAACACAAGACAGACAAGGTTGGAAAAGATTGGGAGAGGCCTACGTCTGCAGTGGACTGACTCAGGCTGATAATGATGATGAGTGAGACATACTGATTACGTATATACATAATAACACAGACTGGGACCTGCATGCACATCATTAATCATAGGCAATTCTCAATTAATGAATTACACTCACTAGCTTCGCAGCTCAATTAATGACTGAGTTATCGAAAATGTCTTTGCTGAGAAGCGAGAAACAGGGAGAACAGACGATTAAAGGCATTATAAATATACATATATAATTGTTGTTAATGTATGAATGTATATATGTTACATACAGTACATATAATGTATATATATACTATATATGTATATATTTATACATACAGTAATATGTGTATATATGCATGTATACATACAGTATATATGTAAACATACAGTATATTATATAATATATATATATATATTTATATATATATATAATATAGAATATATATATATACTATATATACATACCACATACAGTTAATATATATTGTGTTATACATGTCCTTCTCTTTCTTTCTTTTTAAACGTAGGTTCATGTCTGAGTCCGCCGTGTCACTATATGATACTTAACTTGTAGTTTTTTTCATGTTTGTGATGCGCTTGGAGTGAGTACGTGGTAGGGTCCCCAGTTCCTATCCACTGAGAAGTGCCTGTGTTACCTTTTTAAGGTAATCATCTCCTATTTTTATCCGGGCTTGGGACCAGCACTGGGGGGGGGGAATTGGGCTGGCTTGGCATTCCTAGTGCTAGTGTAGCAATCGAGTGAATTCCTTGCCCAAGGAACAACGCGCCGGCGGACTCGAACCTTCGAACTCAGATTGCCGTCGTGGACAGTCGTGAGTCCGACGCTCTAACCATTCGATTCGAACACCGCGGCCTTGACGATCATGGGCTTCCATGATTTCTTGGCAATTTAGAGCGGAATATGGGAAGATCAGATAAATAATGATCAATCATATCGAGTGCGAGTTCAGTCGTGTGCGCACACACGCCCGCGCGCGTGTGTGAAGCAGGACCCGGGTATGTGTATACATAAGTATATGTTATATATGTATACATCAGTATTGTATATATACTTATTTAATAAAAAAAAAAAAAATATATATATATGTATATATATCATAAATATTTAACATTTATATATATTTTAGATATGTATATATGCGTAAATGCATACTTATGTATACACATATGAACACACACACACACACACACCACACACACACACACACACACACACACCACAAACACACAAACACATACACATATATATACATACATACACACACAACACACAGCAAAGACACGACACACAAACATATATAACACACACACACTTATATATATATATAATATATCTATATATATATATATATATATATATATTATATATACATGATATATACATATATATATATGTAATACATACATATAACAATATGTATGTGTGTGTGTGTGTGTGTGTGTGTGTGTGTGTGTGTGTGTGTGTGTGTGTGTGTGTGTGTTGTGTGTGTGTCTTTGTGTGTGAGCATATTTAATTATCTTTTTATTTATTTTATCTAGTTGTACTTATTCAAGCCATCTGACCATCCACGACAGAATCCGGTTAATTATACAGGTTTGCTTCCACGCGTATGTTTCGTACAGGGATACTCAAATGGATATTGAGTCATAAATTTATTGATTGACTGGCATATGTAATAACTGTTATTCACCAAGAAAGGCCCAGCACATGTCCGCATTTATTGAGCCGACGTTCCAAGCAGAACAGGGTCCTCAGACGGCTCCGCGGCCGGGGGCAAGAAGGCGGCAGCGGCGGCTTGGTATCTTCTTCACCAGGTTGGCTACGGCGCGGGGCATGGCTGGAACAAGCTATGATGAGATTCTTCAGTTGCTAACTCGCGATGCCTAGATTACCGCTTCCTTGTGTATTATTATTAGTTTTTTTCATGAATTAGTTTTGTCGAAGTCGAACTAGTAGAGGCTGGTCTGTTGAATATTACCTAGGTGAGTATTCCACATGGGTATTATGTTGTATATTTTTTTGTATAAAGTGCTTGCTCTCGCTGTGAGAAAAAGCTTGCATAAGTTAAGTCAGTCCTGCTATCGAGAGCCATTTGTCCACTAGACTTTCAATAACAATTAGATAAATAACGCTGATAAAGGTAAATGAAATGATTGGATGAATTAGTAAACAATCAAAAAGGAAATGCACCTAATGAAATATATTTTTTCTTTTGAACGCTTTGATATGTTAATGTCCCATGAAAATATACGTTTAATATTGTTTTTATGCATATTATTTGGTGCATATGATTAGAACACTATCTATATTATTTGTTACGCTTAGTGAATTTGTTACTGCCTTTATGATATAAAAATATTATATTAATGATAATGATATTAACCGCATAATACGCGACTCCTAGCTGGTAGTCTGGTAGATATTTTAATAATTATTTTGTCAAATCTTAATCACAGAAGGTTGTATTTTTATATGATTGTTTTCTTGAAAAAAAAAAAATATATAGGGCGCGTATACTAAGGAATTTGTTGCATTATGTCAGAACAATTGTTTTTGTTCTAAATGCAGTGGTGAAAGTGTTCTTTATTTTTAATATTAGCATTTTTTCAATTAGGGATGTCACTTCTTTCATCAACAATACTTTCCCCTAGATTTTCAAAAACAAATAAGTCAATATATAAATAATTTAAAGAAATGAATAAGGAAAATAAATGGAAATTACAAATCAATAGGACGGTATGGTCTCCTTACTCGGAGGCGCCGTAGGAGTTCCCGGGCGACTGCAGGGCGGGGGCGGCTCCGGGGCGGGCGTGGTGTGGAGGCGTTGAGGGCCCCTGGATCTCCTCGGAGCTTCGGGATGAAGGACTGGATGCATGCCGGGGAAGAGGGGAATGAAGGCTCCTGCTGCTGCTTGAGCGGAAAGACAGTGTCCATGGAATTCACATTTCAGTCAAATGCAGAGGATGTTTATATATCAAACTTCATATAATAGTAAATACAATAATAACAATATATAACTACAAGACTCACCCTGGGGCATGAAGCCTCAAAGCCCCGTGGGGAGCGGGCGGCAGCACAGTCAAAGTCGCCACGAACACAATACTACAAGCACCTCGATCTTGTCTGAGAAAAATATACCTGCAAAGAAACGCGAATTTTTTGCTTCGCCTACAGCAGCCTACGAACCGAGTAGAGACTCAAGGATAGCAGGGTGACGCGCTGACGCTTACCTTCGCCGATCCTTCGCAGACTCTTCTGGAACCAGCGCGTTCGCTCAAATTATATATATCCAAGCTCATGTCACGTGACGATTGACAGTTGGGCACAACACGTCTGGTTCGAGACCGACGATTGTTTTTTTACGCAAGCAGTGTATTGCATCAGAATGTAAAAACTCATTAGCCAATAGTGATATATCCTCCTCCTAATGATTCTTGCCATTACTGCTGCCAATATTACTACACATCAGCCTAATCTTAGTCATGTTAACAATGATCAGTGAGATCCCGCATTCTATCAATACTACTCCTCTTAACGTTAACAATGATGATCATTATCATTACCATCAGTGGTTGTTATATTTACTGTCGATACCATTGCCATCATTCTTATTATTATCATTATGTTATTATAGCAACTGTTTGGCTATTTAGTTATTTGAATTAATAGTGTAGAGCACATTCACATGATTCGTATGTAATTTAACATTGCAGTTTTTGAAGTCGATAAAGTTTATTGTCTTTATCGCCTGTTTTACCCCTTTTTCTAAAGGTATTTCCTCAAGCAATATATTTTTTCGATTTTCATCATATCGACTGTGAACTAGTGGAGCGCAATTCATTAATTGAAAATATGCCTCATATAAAAAAGGGAAAAAATGTCCTTTTCCAAAGGTCATACTGCATTAGCACAGGATTAGGTTTTAGCACAAATGATTTCGATGATTCGTAGCTGTGAAGTTTCCCATCCCTCTCATTATTTCATCCATTAAATAGGAAAGATAGTTCAAGTTGGGCTTTTTAGGCACGTTTATATTATGTACAACGTTTATATGTGTATATATGTATGTGTATAATTATTCTCCGCGCTTACGCGCACACACACAACACACACACACACACACACACACAACACACACACACACCACACACACACCACACACCCACACACACACAACACACACACACATATATATAATAGCGCCCAATAATGTTTAAGAACCATTACCTTTATCATATAGTTAAGATTAGTTTAAATTACAATTAGTTAGTTAAAACATGGGGTATTACTGTGCAGGTAACTAAACATTTACAATACTTAAACATTATTTGGTATTAATAAAACCGTACATAACAGTTAAAACTGACGATTCCACAGATGGACAAACGTCACAAAATTAAACAAAACTAGCAAGGCCGGAAATATAAAACCTTCAGACCCGCATACGCCGTAATGTTGTTAAGTATAGCTATTCCCGTCCAGTTAAGAAAGGTGTTCTATACTTAACTTATACCTCGAAGATTACGTGGTGGATCCGAGCATACCAGACCACCGGCTGAAAAACCTGCAACCTGCTCCAGCAAGCAGCACCAAAAGAGTGTGGTGCTAACAAATAAAAAATACCTACTCGAAGGTAGAGCGATATTGTGGGTTCGACAATGACGTCCATCTATCCGAAGCGGCGGTACGCAGGAAAAATGGCAATTTGCTGAGGGTACGCCCTTACATACCGCGAGGTGTATTAAAGAAGCCCAAACACAAGAATACAAATAAAACAAATGTGTAGAATCTCAAACATATAAATGAACGAGGAAAAAAAAAAAACATTCAAAGAAACAGTCCTTGGTCTGATGTCTTGGCGTGACCGACAGATGTTCAAACGAGACACACCAGGGGGGGACAGCAGCGAAAGCTCCAGAACTATAGCCCCGGCTTCATGAGGTTCCTGAAAAGTATTAACAATCAATCAGCACATTTGTAACACAAATCTAGCTTGGTAAGGAGATAACATAACAAAACAACCACCAGAGCGATACGTGGACTGAAAACGGTCTGGTAACCATACAGCAGGATGCAGGAAGCAGGGGCTGACTAGCAAGCTTGATTAATTGCAAGATCCGAATATCAAATGGTACATCGTTGCCTGCAGCGACAATGTCAGGCTGGTACAGAAAAGTTAAATATTACACACATATACATTAAAATACACTGTCGGTCTTCGGTAAGATCAACAGGAAGTCGCAAGGCCGGCAAACTTAATAAGTCTCTATTCAGGAAATGGCGATATAAAACACACACGTAATAAGAGTACAGGGGGGCACAAAACAATGACTCAGTAAGCACCGAATCAATCACACAGTCACCAGCACTAAGTATAACACATAGTCACAAGCACAAGATTCAAGGCACAGTCCGAGCACTATAACTGGTTTTCGTTCACTTAATCACAAGCGCTGTATCACCGCAGCCTAGTTCACTTTCTTAACACTTGATCCAAGCACTGATCCTGAGAGGCGCCGGTCGCGTAACTGCCAAACATAAAGCAAAGCATAAATAATGAGTAAAGAGGTGAAGAAATCGAAGGCGGGGGGGGGGGGGAGAAGGTAAAGTGGTGAAATTTTAAGTAAGTTGAGATTGAAAAGTAGGGGGGCGAAACCGCCTTGCATAGTAAATATATATTGTCGATTTATATTCTCTTTCATGTCTGGAGGTCGGTGGGGTGGGTAGTGAGTGATTTGATTTTAATTCCCTGTTACTGTCGAAGGAAGGGAATGTTTAGATTATTTTAATATTTCAATGAAGTAAACACCTCTTTTTATAATAAATATATATTAATTCATATATATATTTATTTTTGTTTATATATAGATAATTTTTTTATATTTTTACGTTCTATGATTTTTTTTATTGATTTGTATTTGGTTTCTAAATAACTAATTCATAGAGAAAGGTGTGAGAACAATGACAGTATAAAGCATAAGCTTAATTCTAACTAAAGTGAATGATTTAAAACGCTTCATTTTATTGGTTTATTACTTTTTTAAATTTTTATATCTTGTTTTGTATTTATCTATTTTATATTTTTTGCGTTTTAATTTCTTAGGACAAGAGCAGAACAAGAACAGATACTTATAACTAAATAATGTGGTTAATAACTTCATTTTTTTTTTATTTTATTAGTTTTTAATTTTTGTAATTTTTGTTTTGTATTTATTTTAGTTTGTATTTTGTTTTTTACTTGCAAAGAACAAGAACAAGAACTAGGGAAAGAAAAGAAAATAGTCGGGGGACCTCCGGTGTCAGAAATGAAAATGTTACATAAACGGTAATGGTGATCAGATGGGAAATAAATCAGATAGGGACAGAGGGGATGGTGAGATGTGATAGAGGGATGGGTATTGGGATAGAGAATAACGTGTGTATTATAATATAATCGTTGGGAGTGAGTTCCTTGACAACTAGGTCTGGATATTGCAAAGGGTGGGAACGAAAGGGAGCATGGTACATGGATAAACTGGGTAAACTAGGCAACTGTGATGAAAATGGTGATAACATAACATATGAGGAACGCAGGACAAACAAACTAGAATTATAGTCAACAGAAAAAGGTACTTAAATAATGGAGGTAAATAACGGTGTAATAAAGGGCGGAACGGGAACAAAACGAAGCAAAAACAAGCAAACGTAGTAAGTTTTTAATGTGTGTATGCTTTTTTTTTTCTCCCTTTTTCCGAGAACATCTCCTATCCTGCTCTTTTATCCGTCTTCTGATTCGCGTGTCTGCCTTATGCAATTGCACGAGTGCACTCCCATAATCACAGGCATCGAGTCAGAGTTCGTACAAATTTGGTAAGATGTTCATCCTGGAATCTCTCCGTTTATATTCGTGAGGCGCTGATCCCACGACGCACCAGCGGGCCGAGGCGGGCAAAGTGACGACCGTGCTTGATATAGCTAGCTAGATGGGGGAGAGAGAGAGTGAGAAAGTGCAGTGCAGGCTAGTGGGAAAATATGAAGTTCAAGTGGTAGAACGGGGCCGAACCCCCTTGCTTGTTTTCTAGTGTCTTTGTCACTGGTGCGGTGGTGGTATTTCTTTGAGTGGGAGAAGGCATGCGTGTAGCTGTTATTGTATGTTTGGTATGTTACACTGTTGTTTGGTGTGAGATTAGTTGTTATTCTCAATAAATAAATACATTATATTTTCTATGTTAGGTGTGTTATTCATACATATGCATATGTTAGCTTTACGGTGTATATTATTATCGTTATTATATCCATAATATTATATTTATATATAATAATATAATATATATATAATATATATTTATATATCTATATATATTAGTATATATATATATAATATATATTATATATATATATATATTATCTATATATAGATGTTTTTTTTTTTTTTTAACCCTCTTAAAGCGATCAGTCGCCCCAAGCACTGTGAAGAACAATTGCTGCGGCGACAGTCCCTCCTGGGAGGATGATAGATATCCTTCCCGATGGGTTGGGATATCTCACTTTTTTTTTTTTTTTTTTTTTTTTTTTTTATGATTGCGGTGTAGATGGGCGGTAGGTGGCTGTGAGAGCGTGAGTAGGCTACGAGCCACCTGGGTGATTAGTGTTTGGTTTGTTGTGTGTTTCAAGTATATTTGTGTAAAGAGTTTGGTCTCTTCTTTGCATGTTGGAGTCTCTCCCATGTCTTCTGTGCTCCGTGGGTGGATGCGGATGTTTAGGTTCTATGTTTGTCTCTTGCGTTGAGAATGTGCGAGGGTGTTATATGGGGTATTGAATGTTTTTCAGCCCGCGCAGACTTTCGTTTTTGACGACCTGCATGTTCATTGTGGGTTTTGACATGGTGTTAGTGGGTACTGTGGGTGTATTCCAGTATGGGTCGACTACGTTTGTAGAGTTTAGTTTTGTTTGTGTTGTGCACTGTGAGAATCGGTGATAGTTTGGCGAGCGGTTTGCGGGTTGCCTGGGTTATGCGTTGTTTGTGGTGGTGTTATGCCCCATCTATTGAGGGAGAGACGAGTGAGTTTTCCCCTGAATTGCCATGGGATCTCTGTGTCATGTATTTGTATGTGTGGTGGGTTGAGTCTGGCAATTGGAAGGATTGTGTGTATTTTTGTGTGTTTTGTTTGTATTTTTTCCATTCCTTTCATCCTTTCAAATGTGTTTTTGTTTTCTGATGGCCCGTCTCTGTGGCACGTTTCATGATTTGTTTTGATTTGCTGGGGTGTGTGATGATTTGGTGATGTCTCTGCATATGAATATGTTGTTGCTGAAAATGGTGCTGGGTAGTGGTAGGTCGGCTGTGTATAGGACGAATAGTGTTTGATAGATGCTCCCTTGGGGGAATACCCCCACTCTGAGGGGGATGGGGGGTCCAGGTAGATTCTATTCTCAGCGGATGTTGCTGTTCTGTTGTTTGAAGAATTTGCAGAGTAGGCGAGTGAGTATGTGTAATTGTAGTTTATGATTTTTGTGTTGAGTCCCTCGTGCCATACTTTGTCGAATGCCTTCTGTGTCCCTGAGAATGAGGTTTGTTTGTTTTGTTTGTTGGCGAGTGCAAGGGCTATTTCCTCATAGGCAAAGTGCAATAGCGCTTTCTGTTGCCCCTGTGTGCTCTGAACCCGTATTCGCGGGCGTTGTTTGATGTTGTTGTTTCTAGGTGTGTGTTGAGTCTGGCAGTTATGAAATGCGTTCAAGTATTTTCCCCAGGGACTTCGAGCAAGGAGATCGTCTGTAGTTGGTTGACATGGTGGATGATTTGTTGGTTTGGGCATTAGTGATGTGTTGCTTTCTTGAACATGACGGAAAGAGTCCTGTAGCCAGGAAGCATTAAATATTTGGCAGAGTCTATGTATCATGTTAGGGGGGAGGTGGGGGGGGGGGGGGGGGGAGGAGGGAGGGGGGGAGGGAATTGTTTTTATTATTCTGCTAGGTCCAGGTGTTTTGTTCTGGTATGTTGCTAATCTCCGCGACTTCTCTCGGTGTGATGGTGTGTTGAAGATGGTTGTGCTGTCAAGGTGTTTGAGTTATAGAATTATTGGGGTTGTAGGAGGTGTTGTTCCTGTTCTAGTGCCTCCTGCACTCGTTTTCCGGTGGCTGTGTCAACCAGTTCGATTTTCGTCGTCTGTGATTTGAAGTTTCCTTGCCAGAACCTTCTCGAAAGTGTTTTCCATTTCTTTGTGTAGTGTCAATCTTTTCATTTTGTTCATTGTAGTGTAGTACAGTGTTGTTTGTTTGTGCCCATAAGTTTTTGTATGCAACCAAATTTTTTGGGTCTTTGTGATTTTGGCAGAGTTCATTCAGCGCAGGCGTGTCCAGGTTTCTGCTTTGTAGTTCTTTGTTTCGCATTGTGGCGGGTCAGCTGGTTCCCGATTCGGTCATGGGGGGGGGTCTGAGGGTACTCAGAGACCTCCTGGCCGGGTGCGGCGTGGAGGGGCCAGCATGAGAGTCCATCTGTTGGCCCATCTGGTGGACGAGTTTTTACATGGTTTTTTCTGTCTTGTCCACCATCTTGGCAGCAGGCGGGCGGTGTCATCCTGTGCTCGGGGTTTTCTTTTGCCACCGGAGGCACGTATGGCTTCAGGGTGGCTGCTGTGGTCGGGTCCTTGCATGGGTTGGTCACATTAGCATCTGTCTTTTGGGGGGTTTTTAGTTTTTATTTTCCATGTATTTGGCACTGTTTCATCCAATACACCCCCCACCCCCATGGAGTCCAACAAGGGGAAGCTGATTTTTTAGAACCCAATGTCTAACAGCAACAGTGGGTGATGAGTGGAATATACGCAGCCAATTAGCCTTTTGCACCGGCACTCACGGACGGTGTGAGTACCAACGGCAGCATGACTGCTATACCCTAGCCTCCTGAGGGAGACCAGCCGATTGACCTGACCGGGCCAGGTCAAACAGAGGACCAAAGAGGCGTGTTGCTAGCTGCAGGGCGTACTAATTCACGGCATCACTCAAAACCCCCAGGACTCCCGTCTCCCAGCGCACAAGGGTGCCACACGGCAACGCGTGGGTAGGTGTGAACCTCTGCGGGAGACCAAGGGGATGCCCTTTACCCACAGGACTCAATTGTTTTGGGAACCTTTTGCTCCTCCCTCAGTGAGGAGGGGAGCTCTTTCAGTTTTTTTCCAAGCAAGTTCCTCTCCAAAAACCTCAGAGAGGACCTGTAACCTTTTTTCAAAGGGAATCTCTCCCGAAACACCCAAAGGCTGTTTCACCTCAGTGAGAGGAAGGGGGGTCCTGTACCTGTTCCAGTAAGTTCCTTCATCCCTTTGAAACAGCCAACCACAGATTTTTCATCACAGTGAGGGAGAGAAGCTAACTTTTTTCCAGGCGGTTTCCTTTTGGCGGACGGCTTTTTAATGTGAATCCCTCTTTTTCTCTGAAACACCCAAAGGCTATTTTCACCTCAGTGAGAAAAGAGGAGGGTCCTGCACCTGTTCCAGTAAGTTCCTTCATCCCCCTGTAAAGCCAACCACAGACTGTTTCATCACAGTGAGGGAGAGAAGCTAAATTTTTTTTCCCGGCGGTTCCCATGGGCCCGGACGGCTTTTAAAGTGTCCTCTTTTCTCTGAAACCCAGAGGTTTGTTCACCTCGTGAAGAATAGGGGTTCCCGTACTTTTCCCGTGGTTCCTTCCCCTCTGAAACAGCCAACCACAAGATATTTCATCACAGTGGAGAGGGAATGCTAACTTTTTTCCAGGCGTTCCTATGGCAGGACGGCTTTTAAAGTGAATCCCTCTTTCTCTGAAACACCCCAGGGGGTTGGTTTCCCTCAGTGAGAAAAATAGGGTCCGTACCTGTTCCAGGATTCCTTATCCCTCTGAAAAGCAACCACAGCTTTTCATCACAGTGAGGAAGAGAAGCTAACTTTTACCCAGCAGTTCCTACACAAGGCAAAAAGTTAGTGTCTTTTTGCAGCAGCGAGGGGCGGGGCGCCTGACAAGTGGGGGGCTCCTACCTGCCTTCGTTCCTATTCGAAAGAGAGAGTGGCAGTCATCAGATGGTCTGCCCGACCAGTCCTAGCAAATGAATGGCAATCTTGCCACCGTAGGCAGCCTTCTAAGGCCCCCCCCAAGACCCCCCTCCCCGGGGGGGGTAAAGGTCTGCCTACGCCCCGAGCACGCGCCCGAAATGGGGCCCAGTTCCCCAGAAGGTGTGACAGAGTTATCCAATGCCAAAAGTTTGTATAGGAAAGAGATGCGGGAGGGCACAAGTACAGCAAGCACATACCGTGGCAGAAAACAAGGGTGGGGCCGGTCACCGTCCGTAACGCGTAAGAGCGAGACCAAAATTGCTATGACCGGGCCGGTAATCCTTTAATCCCCCGCAAAAGATCCAAACCGAGAGGCTAGTGGCTCTCTTGGCATTATCCCCGGCTTAGCGCCCCCCGCTGCGCCCCGTCGACCCCTTTTTTCCGGGTGCGGTCCCCCCTTCACTCTGAATCGTCCAAGTAAGGACCGATTCACCCAGGGAGAGAAAAGAGAGAGTCCTTCTTGTTCACTGTCGGTCCACTCTGAAACTCATACAACAATACAATAAATAAAAGGAAAAAGGGGGGGAACAATGGAAGGGGGGGGGGGGAGAAGGTAAGCTTGAAATTGAAGGAATGGTAATTGAAAAGGGGGGGGGCGAAAACCCCCTTTCTGTCTTGTTTTTGTTTTGTTTTTTCGTGTCTGGGCCTTTGTTAAAGGTGGGGAGTAACAAGTCTTCAAGGGATTGCCATCTCTGGATTTGGGAAAAAAATATTTTTTTTTATGGGTTTTTAAACTTTTTTTTTTTGTTTTTTTGTTTTTTATAACTCTACTGAACACAAAAAATAAATATATTATTAATCTAACTTTAAAACTACCGAACATATAAAACGAGAGAACAGTTTAGGGTTATTAAGGGATTTTATTATTTTTTTTTTTTTTAGTTTTACGTTATTGCTAAGAAACAAGGGGGCAAGTTTTTATTTATTTTCTAGTTTTTTATTATCTTTTTATTTTTTTTTTTTTGTTTTTTTTTATTTTTGGTAATTAAAGGGATATAACTAAAACAAAAAAGACTAACATGGTGTAATGAAGAGAAGGGAATTGACTAGAAGTTGAAAAAAAACCCCTGGTGGAGGGGAGGTGGTAAAAGGGATGATAAAGTCCGGGGAAAAAAAGGGGGTAAACAAGGGGGTAGTAAGGTTGAATTATTAAATTTAAAAATTTTAGGAGGACTAATCAGGGGATGTGTTTTGTCATTTAAGGGTTTGTGAAGGCTATGACAAAAGGGGGGTTTTAAAGGGGAGCGGGGTGAGATGGTAATCGAAGGGGCGAATTTGATAAAAAGGGAAAAGAACAAAGCAGAAGGGAATGCAATAAAAAAACAAAAAAAAAGTAACGAGGTACAAGACAAACTAGGAAAGAAAAGGGTAACTTACAAAAAACAAAAAACAGGATCAGAGTCAGAACCAACAAATCAAAGTGAGTGTTTTTTTCTCCCTTTTTTTGTAAAAAATCTCCATCTTGGGCTCGTCCTCGGGATTTGCGTGTCTGCCCTTATGCAATTGCATGAATGTAATTCCATAATCACAGCAATCGAGTCAGAGTCCGTATCAATTTTTGTAAGATGTTGGGGTCCTTGAAGTCTTTCCCTTTTTTAATTCGTCGGCGCGGGGTCCCACGACCCCTAGGCGGGCCGAACTGGCAAAGTGACGAGCGTGCTGATACAGCTAGCTAAAGGTGGGAAGAGAGTGAGAAGTGCAGAGCAAAAGGGGTAGTGTGAAAATAGGAAGTTTAAGGTGGTAGAGGGGGGCGAAACCCCTTGCGTGTTTTACTATTTTTTTTCCTAGTGTCCTTGGCACTGGTGGCAGGTGGTGGTATTTGTTGTTAAGTGGAGGAAGGCTTCTCTGAAGCGTGGTTCGTATGTTGGTATGTTACCCTGCTGGTTTGTGGGCGATTATGGTATTATTCACAATAAATAACTACATATATATATATTTATATTAGGTTGTGTTATTCGTAACATACGCAGGTATGTTAACTTTACGAGTGTATATTATTATTATTATTATTTTTTAACCCTACTGCAGCGATCAGTCGCCGCAAGCACGTGAAGAACAATGCCTGTGGCGGTAGATCTCCTGGAGGAAGAGAGATATCCTCCCCGAGGGTTGGCATATCTCGCTTTTTTTATGATTGGCGGGTGTAGAGCGGGCAGGGAGGTGGAGTAGGCTACGAGGCCACCGGGGGTGATTAGTGTTTGTATTGTGTGTTTCAAGTATGTTTGTGTAGAGTGGATCTTCTGCGTGTCGGAGTCTCTCCATGTCTTCTGTGCTCGTGTGTGGATGCGGATGTTTAGGGGTTCTATTTGTGGCTCGCATGGAGAATGCGGGGGTGTTTATGATGGGGTATTGAATGTTTTCAGCCAGCGCAGAGTTTTGTTCTGGACGACCTGCATGTTCAGTTGTTGGGTTTTTGATTTTGGTGTGTAGTGATACGGGAGTATTCGAGTATGGGTCTGACTACAGTTTTGTTGAGTTTTAGTTTTGTTTGTGTTGTGCACGGTGAGAATCGATGTAGTTTGGCGAGGTGTGCCGTTGCCTGGGTTATGCGTTGTTTTGTGTGTGGTGTTATGCCCCATCTATTGGGGGAGAGACGGAGTAGCTTCCCTGAATTGCCATAGGGGATTCTCTGTGTCGTGTATTTGTATGTTTGTGGGTTGAGTCTGGGCAATTGGAAGGATTGTGAATTTTTGTGTTTGTGATGGCCGTCTCTGTGGCGCGTTTCATGATGTCTTTGATTTGTGGGTGATGTCGTCTGCATATGATATGTGGTTGCTGAATGGTGGTGGAGTGGTAGGTCAGCTGTGTATAGGATGAATAGTGTTGGTGATAGGATGCTCCCTGGGGTACCCCACTCCTGAGAGGGATGGGGGGTCCAAAGTAATTTCAAGGCGAATATTTGCTGTTCTGTTGTTGAGGAAGTTGCAGAGTGGGTGAGTGAAGTTATGTGGTAATTGTAGGTTTATGAGTTTCTGTTTTAAACCTCATGCCATACTTTTGTCAAATGCCTTACTGACGTCCCAGAGAATGATCTTTTTTTTTTTGTTGGCAAGGCCGGGGGGCTATTTCCTCATAGGCGAGGCCCAATAGTACTTTCTGTGCCTCTATGTCTCTGACCCGTATTGGCAGGCGTTGTGGATGTTGTTGTTTCTAGGTGTGTGTTGAGTCTGTCTGTTATGATGCCTTCAAGTATTTTCCCAGGGACTTCGAGCAAGGAGATGGGTCTGTATTGGTGACATGGTGGACTGATTTGTTTGGTTTGGAAATGAGTGAGAGTGTTGCAATCTTGAACAGTGAGGGAAAGGTCCTGTGGCTAGGGAAGCATTAAATATGTTGCAGAGTCTATGTATCATGTTAGGGGGAGGTGTTGGAGAATTGTTTTATTTATTTTTTGCCAATACAGGTGTTTTGTTTCTGGTGTGTTGTATAACCCTCTGCGCTTCTCTCGGTGTGACTGGTGTGTTGAAGATGTTTTGTGCTTCAAGTGTGTTGAAGTTAATAGTTATTGGGTTGTAGGAGGTGTTGTGACTGTTCTAGTGCCTCCTGCACTTCGTTTTCTGTGTCTGTGTCAAACAGTTCTTTTCGTCGTCTGTGATTTGGAAGTTTCTTTACCAGAAACCCTTTTCTGTGAAGTGTTTTTCCATTTCTTGTGTAGTGTCAATCTTTCATTTTGTTCATTGTAAATGTAGGTACAATGTTGTTTGTTTGTGCCCATACTTTTTTGTATGCCAACCAAAATTGTTTTGGTTTTTGGGTGATTTTGGCAGAGTTCATTCACAAGGCGTGTCCAGGTTTCTGCTTGTAGTTCTTTGTTCGCATTGTATAGTGTTTTTTGTATTTGTACCTTGTTCTGAGTTCTTGTCCCACCCTTTGGGTCTGTGCGAGTTTGTGGATGTAGGTGTATTGTGTGATGAGTGAGCGGAGGTATCATTTTTTGTGGTGTGTTATGGTTTGTGTGTTATTTTTGGAATGTGCATTTGCCTTGCCATGTTTATATCATCATACCAGGATTCTAGACGGGTATCTATGTCTGAAGTTGGGCATCCTTGAGGTCAGGGGTGTGTGTGTGGGAGGGGGAGTCTTTAAAGGAGTTCCAGTCAGCATGTTTGTAGCTTTCTCTTGATGGGGTGGGTACCATAATTGGGTTTGTTGATAGTGGCAATTATGGGAGATGATCGCTTGTGGTTATCTCTCCTTGTGTTAGATTATTTGAGATGGGCGTGTCTGTTTGTCATGCAATGTCGGGTTTGTGGTTGCTGACTGGTTATTTTGAAGGTTGGAAAGTGAGGTTCCAATGTGTGTTAGTGTGCCTTCAAGGATAGTGAGACCCAAGCCCACGTCCTTAACGGCATCTGTATGGTTGTATCCAAATGTGGGTGTTGTGCGTTCCAGTCTCCGAATATGTAGGTGGGTTTCCGGTGTCTGAGAAGCTGGAATATATCCTGGTCCAGTATGCATGGGGCGTTTGGGGGTAGGTAAAGGGTGGCTAAGATGACGGGACCGTGTGGTGTGTTAATTTCCACTGCAATGAGCTCTGATTGAAGTTGTTGTGTATTTTGTGCTTTATGTTAGTTTTGAGGGCGAGAGCAAGGGCGTCGTTTCGCTCCCTGCTGTGGTTGGATTGATATGTTGTGTATGTGTGTATCTTTATTTCTTGGAGTTACAAGACCGTGGCTGTTTATGAGAATTATGTGGGGGGTCGTACTTTCTATATGTGTTACAGAGCTCATTCCGGCGGTCGAATGTCAATGCAGGACATTATGCTGGATGATGGTGAGGCGTTGTATGATTGATGGGGAGGATTCATGGTTTTGTGGTGTTTGTCTTTGGAATAAAATCCGTTTTGTAGTTCGTTAATGTTAGTATATTTCAGGATAGGGGTGTGTGTTAATTTCATTTCCCCGGCAATTAGGTGTTTGGGGTATGTTATTTCTGTCACCATGTCTCCGTAGTTCGTGTTTGGTATAACTTTCATGTTTCCTTTGGCGATTTCGAGTCCATTTTGGTCGTGGCTTGGTGGTCGAAGCTTTGTGGATTTGGCGTGTAGAGTCTGACGCCGTAAAAATATGCCTCTCTCGCTTGTGTGTTTCCATTAGTCTTTTTGGTCTGTTGGGTTTTGGGGTGTGGCTTTGAGGAGCAGTCTGGTGTTCAGTGTCAGACCCAGGTCTTTTCTTTTCTTCTTTCTTATGTTTGCAGCGAGAGGTGGATCTGCTGCGGTCTTTTGGATGTGTTTCTGTTTGTTGTTTTTGTTTTAGTCTGAATGAGGCCTGTCTTTTTGTGTTTCTTTGTTTTGTTCATATGTTTGTTGGTCTTCAATTGGTTTGGCAGGTGTTTTCTGCTGGTTGGGGTGGGGTTTTCTTCCCCAATTGTTTTGGGACGCTTGTGTTGTGTCCTCCATTATTTGGTTAACCGGTTGTCCAGAGCTCTGACATGGGATGATGGGCTGGTGGGCTTGGGGGGAGGGGGAATGATTTGCTGGATGCCCCAGGAATCTGAGTCCCCAGGTCGAGTGGTGGGGGTTTGTTCTTCTCTAGTGCTTCTTTAGCGTGTTGCTGATTCCTTTTGTTGGGTCCATGAGGTTTTTCAAGGGCATGAACCAGTATTATTGTAATTTCTTTTGAGAGATTGCTGGGGAAGGACTAGGTGGACTGGCTCTTGCTTTTCTTGATTTTTTATGTCTTGGCATACCTGGTTTTAATAGAGGCTTCCATGCATTCTGGGGTGCCTGAACAGTTGCCTGAGGGAGCTTTTTGGGCAGCTTCTATTATTGGTTCGAGTTTCTTTTTCTTTTATTTTTTCTGTCATTGTCTCTATTGTTTTTTTTAACTTCTTCTTTTTGGGAGGGGCAGCTGTTTTGCCAGTGTTTTGATGTTCCCCCCACAATTAAGGGATCTCTTGTGGGTGCTGTTACAGTTTCTATATTTTGGGTTTTTTTAGCCACATTCAGAGCAGATGGTTTGTTTTTCTGTTCTAAAATTCATTTTTTGGGATGGCCATAGCCATAGAGTTCATACATTGTTTATTGGTGTAAATCTTTCGTATTCTATTTGTCAGGGGGCAATGAATAGTCTGAATAGATATATGCCTTTTTCTTTGATGTCTTTTGCTGTTTGGTGGTTGGAGAATCTGACTTTTGTATATATTTTTCTTCATTATGTAGATGTCTTCTACTTGCAGGATGGTACTGCTGCTGAAAATTTCGTCTTTGATTGTGTCGGTGTCCTCAGAGACCACTTGTCTGTCTAGTCTTTTGAAGACTAGGGTGATTCTTGCCCTCATTTCAAGAGGTAAAAAACGGGGTGAAGCCATGAGAGGAAAAGGGCGGGGGTTTTTTAGGGTATATCAGTAAAAGTCTTTCGGCTTGGTCATTGTTCTGTAGAATGCTGTAGTATCCGTCGTGGGCGTTAATAAGTCGGAGGAGTTTGGATGTCTGAGTCGAACAGGAACTGTTTGTAAATTGTCTCTTTTTGTGGGGTTTGGACCCCGGATTAGTTATTCTTATTTTTGTAATTTTGTCAGTCCCAACAATCCTGCCTAGGTTGGACCCCCTGGAGTAGTTATTCTTATTTTTGTCATTTTGTCAGTCCCAACAACCTGCCTAGGCGAGGGTTGGCTTACAGTATCGCCAAAATCAGCGAATCCCCCCTGCTACCGAGTGCAATGCCCGAGGGAGTAGGTAGAGGAGGTGCAGGGGCCCTTCCTGGAGGACTGAGTGTGTGGGGATGTTTCTGTGGTGTGTGTGTGTGTGGAGCAACACAAATTGCACGACCGGTGCCTGAGGCTATCCTTTAGGAGGTTCAGAGAACC
>NC_051391.1:30694772-30731949 GCF_015228065.2 Penaeus monodon | reverse complement strand
ATTACATGAAAACAGTTAGAAAGAAGTACGTCCAAATAATAAATGAAACGGATGTCAGGATTAGCATGAAAACAGTTAAAAGAAGACCGGCATAGGGAAATCACTATAGTAAGAAAGAAACCAGACGGAGAGATGACATATAATAAGAATGAAATCATAAGAGTAGTGGAAGACTTTTACAGGGATCTATACAACTCAAATGAACAGCACAATAGAAGCGAACGCAGTAACTAGAGACGTACTAGCATCACACAGAAGAAATAAAAGAGCGCTTAAAGGCATGAAGAGAGGGAAAACACTAGGAAGACGGGATTAGTATCGACCTTATAATAGATAGCAGGAGAAATTGCAACAGTAAAATTATCCAATCTTTTAAACAAATGCCTTCTCAACAGTAAAACTCGAAAGCCTGGAAAAACACAACAGTAATTTGATACATAAAAAGGGATAGAAGGAACTAAAATACTACGACCAACAAGCCTCCTTTTACAAACTGTTCCCAGAAGTCATCACAATTCGCATTTTGACAGCCTGATTCAACAAGCCTAGAGAACAGGTAGGCTCCGCAGTGATTCTCACAACAGACAAATACACATGCTCACCCAAATAAGAGAAACATAAACGAATACTAGAACCCCTGTGTTAGGACATTCATGATTATGAAAAGGCATTTGACTCCACACGGAAACTGACAAATACCAATTAAAAGATGTTAGGGTGATACCATCTCAACAAAACATTTACAGCTTGTTTTGAGGAAATATTCAAGAAGCTAGAATGGAAACGGAAAAGGTATCAAAATAGGAGACAAATACCTAGACAACTAAGATATGCAGATGATATGTTTTCTCAGTGAATCTGATAATGAATGTAGAACTAATAAACGATCTGAATAGAGAAAGTCTGAAAGTCGGACTTAGGATGAACAAGAAAAAGACTAAGATCATGTTCAACAGTAGAGTTCAATTCGAATAGATACATGTACAAGGCGAAACGCTATAGGTAGTGGACAAATACATGTATCCTAGCGCAACTCATATACACAAACACATCTAGCGAGAGAAATTAAGCGATGCATCAGTCTAGGCTGGAGCGACTTCGGCACAGTAGCATACTATGCTTCTTGCCATTATGTTTAAAAAGAAAAAAACAGTGGGTCCTCCAGTTATAACCTAGGATCAGAAACATGGACTACAACCAATTACTGGAGAAGAAACTAATAAGTGCCAGAGAGGGATGGAGAGGATGATGCTGGGAATTAGAGATCGGATGAGGGCGATGTGGATCAGAGAAACAGACAAAGTGGAAGATATACTTGGGAGCATCAAAAGGAAGAAATGGCAATGGGCAGGTCTATATATCGGAGACAGGACAACAGATGGACAAAGAAAGTAACAACTGGGTTATAGATAACATAATGAGGCTGTGACTTAACGGAGTTTAGGGGCCAAGACGGGAAACAAAAACACAAGACAGACAAGGTTGGAAAAGATGGGAGGGGCCTACGTCCTGCAGTGGACTGACTCAGGCTGATAATGATGATGAGATGATACATCCCATGATTACATATATACAATAAAAACACAGACTGTGCCTGCATGCACATCCATTTAATCATGAGGCAAATTCCAATTAAGAATTACACTCACTAGCTTCGCAGTCAATTAATGACTGATTTATCGAAAATGTTCTTTGCTGAGAAGCGAGAAAAACAAGGGATGAACAGACGATTAGAGGCATTATAAATATACATATATATGTGTTTATGTATGAATGTATATATGTATACATACAGTACATATATGTTATATATACTATATATGTATTTGTATAATACAGTATATGTGTATATATGCATGTATACATACAGTATATATGTAAACATACAGTATATGTATATATATATATATATACATATATTATATATATATATAAAAAATATATATATACATACATACATATATGTACATTCTTCTTTCTTCTTTTAACGGTAGGTTCATGTCTGAGCCGCCGTGGGTCACAGTATATACTTAACTGTAGTTTTCATGTTGTGATGCTCTTGAGTGAGTACGTGGTAGGGTCCCCAGTTCCTTTCCACGGAGATCCCGGTGTTCCCTTTTTTTAAGGTAATCATTCTCTCTTTTTTTTATCCGGGCTTGGGGCCAGCACTGACTTGGGCTGGCTTGGCCACCCCCCTGGCTAGGGAGGCAATCGAGGTGAAGTTCCTTGCCCAAGGGAACAACGCGCCGGCCGGTGACTCGAACCTCGAACTCGATTGCCGTCGTGACAGTCTTTAGCCCGACGCTCTAAACCCATTCGACCCACGCGGCCTTTACGATCATGGGCTTCCATGATTTCCTTGGCAATTTAGAGCGGAAATAATGGGAATGATCATGATAATAATGATAATCATAATGCGAGTGCGAGTGCATCGTGTGCGCACGCATCGCCCGCGCGCGTGTGTGAGCAGGAACCGGAGTATGTGTACACATACAGTATATGTATATATGTACACATACAGTATATGTATATAATTTATTTATAAAAAAGAAAAAAAATATATATTTTTGTATATATATGCATAAATATTTATACATTTATATATATTTAGTATGTATATATGCGTAAATGCATACATATATGTATACACATATGAACACACACACACACACACACAAAACACAACACACACACACACACACACACACACACACAAACAAACCAAAATACACATATATACATACATACACACACACACACACAAAGACACACACAAAACATATATAACACACACACTTATATATATATATATATATTATATATATATATATATATATATATATTATTTTATATTTTACATATATATAATATATATATATATATATATATATATATATTTATATATATATATATGTATATATATACATTACATATGTATGTTTTGTGTGTGTGTGTGGTTTGTGTGTGTTTGGTGTGTTTTTTGTGTGTGAGCATATTTACATATCTTTTTATTTTATCTAGTTTTACTTATATCAAGCCATCTGACTCATACACACATATTCAGGTTTATTATACAGGTTTGCTTCCACGCGTATGTTCTTACAAGGGATAATCAAATTGATATTAAATTCATAAATTATTGATAGCACTAGCATAGTAATACTGTTATTCAACGCAATGAAAGTGCCCAGCACATTCCCATTATTGAGCCGACGTTCCAAAGCCGGAACAGGGTCCTCAGACGGCTCCCGGGGGCCGGGGGCATGAAGGCGGCAGCGGCGGCTTGGTACTTCTTCACCAGGTTGGCTACGGCGGGGGCATGGCTGGAACAAGGCAAAGATGAGATGTCTTCAGTGCATAACTCGCGATGCCTAGATTACCGGCTCTTGGTGTATTAAATTTTTATTTTTTTTTCATGAATTAGTTTTGTCGAAGTCTGAACTAGGAGAGGCTGGTTGTTGAATACTTTCTAGGGTGAGTATTCCATGGGGATTATGTTGTATATGTTTGTTTAAAGTCTGCTCTCGCTGTGAGAAAAGCTTGCATAAGTTAAGGCAGTCACTGCTATCGAGAGCCATTTGTCATCTATACTTCAATAAACAATTTGATAAATAACCTGATAAAAGGGAAATGAATGATGGATGAATTAGTAAACAGAATAAAAAGGAAATGCACCCTTTATGAAATATATTTTTTCTTTGAACCTTTGATATGTTAATGTCCAAAGAAAATATACGTTTAGATAGTGTTTTTATGCACATATTGTGCATATAGAACACTATCTATATATTTTTACGCTTATGAATTTCTGACTGCCTTATGATATACAAATATTGATATTAATGAATAATGATATTAACCGCATAATACGCGACCCTAGCTGGTAGCTGGTAGATTATTTTTTTGTCGAAATTTAATCACAAGAAGGTTGTTTTTATATGATTGTTTCTTGAGAAAAAAAATATATAGGGCGCGTATCCAAATTTGAATTATGTTGCATTATGTAAGAACAATTTTGTTTTTGTTTCCCAAATGCAGTGTGAAAAAGTGTTCTTTTATTTTTAATATTAGCATTTTTTCAATTAGGGATCGTCACTTTCATCAACAAATACTTTCCCTAGATTTTTCCCAAAAAACAAATAAGCAAAAATATAAATAATTAAAGAATGAATAAGGAAAATAATGGAAATTACAAATCAATAAGACGGTTATGAATCTACTTACTGGGCGGCCCCGTAGGAGCCCCCGGGGCGACTGGGGGGGCGGGGGGCCCGGGGGGCGGGCGGGGTGGGGGGCTTGGGGGCCTGGATCTCCTGGGGTCGGATGAGGACTGGATCAGGGCCGGGGAGGGGATGAAGGCCCGCTGCTGCTTTGAGCGGAAAGAAGTGTCCGGGAAATTCACATATGTCAGTAAAATGCAGAGGAGTTTTATTAAAACTGAAATAATAGAAATAAAATAATAAAAATAAATAACTACAAAGACTCCCCCGGGGGCATGAACCTCCAAAGCCCCCGGGGGGAGGCGGGCGGCAGCAACAGTAAAAGCCCCACAAAACACAATATACAGAAAATTCTCTTCTAAAAAATTTAACCTCAAAAAAGAAAACGTGTTTTTTTGCTTCGCTACAGCAGCCTAACGAACCCGAGTAAAGACTAAAAGGGGATAACGGGGTGCGCGCTGACGCTTTATCCCGACCCCTTCGCCAAAACTCGGGAACCAAGCGCGTCCCCAAATTTTTCCAGGCCTGTCACGGTACTTTGACATTTGGGGACACACGTTGGTTCTAACCGAATTTTTTTTTTAGAAAAGATGTATTCACGATTAAAAATCTTAACAATAGGATATATAAATCCTAATTGTTATTCCTTTCCCCTTTGCCATATTAAAACAAGATAACTTATTTTTTAAATGATAGTGAACACACATTCCTATAATATACCCTTAACGTTAAATATGTTTTTATATTCCCTGTTTATTTTTCAAATTGCACACAAAAAATCATATTGTTTTAAGACAAACTTTGGCTATTTTAATTATTTATTAAAAAAAGAAATGTTTTCAGTATATTAACATTGAGTTTAAGTCGATAAAAGTTTTTGTTTTATTCCCTTTTTTACCCCTTTTTTGGGGTATTTTCCTAAGCAAATTTTAAAATTTTCGGGGCCCCGCGCACACAACACACACACACACCACACCCACACACACACACAAACACACAAAACAACACACACACACACACATAATAGCGCCCAATAATGTTTAAGAACCTTTACCTTTATCAATATTTTTAAATTATTTTAAAATTACATTTTTTAGTTAAAAAATATGGGGGGGTTACTGTGCAGGGTAACAAAAATTTTTCAAAACTTTTAAAAAATTTATTTGGGATTAAAAAAACCTACATAAAATTTAAAAAAAGACATGCCCAGGATGGACAAACTTCAAAAATTAAAAAAAACTAGCAAGGCCGGGAAATTTAAAAACCCTTTAGCACGCATACCCTATTTGTTAAATATAGTTTTTCCGTGCCAGTTAGAAAGGGGGTTCAATACTTAACTTTACCCGAAGATTACTGGGTGGACACGAGCAAACCAAAAAACCACCGGCTGAAAAACCTGAACCTGCCCAGCAGCAGCACCAAAAGGTGGGGGTGCTAACAAAAAAAAAATCCTACTCAAAGGGTAGAGCGGTTTGTGGGTTCGAAAGGACGTCATCTATCGAGGGGCGTACGCAGGAAAATGGCAATTGCTGAAGTTCCCCTTACATACCGAGGTGTTTTAAAAGAACCCCAAAACAAGAATAAAAACAAATGTGTAAATCTCAAAAAAAAAAGAACAAAAAAAAAAAAAACTTTCAAATAAAAAAGTCTTGGTCTGATGTCTTGGCGTGACCAAAGATGTTAAACGAGACACCGCGAGCAAAAGACCCAGAACTTTTTCCCTGGGCTTCATGAGGTTTCCTAAAAAGTTTACGATCGGGCCTTTGTAACCCAAAAATCTTTTGGGTAAGGAAAAACATAACAAAAAAACCCCCGCGATAGGGGGACTAAAAAGGGTTTGGGAAACATACAGCAGGAGGCGGGAAAAGGGGGGTGAACTAGAAAAGCTTGATAATTGAAAGATCAAATACAAATAGGTACATCGTTTGCGGGCGCATGTCGGCGGGACAAAAAAAGTTAAAATATACACACATTACTTAAAATACACTTCAGGTTTTCGGAAGGGGATCAACGGGAAAGTCGAAAAGGGCCCCAGGAAAACTTAATAGTCTCTATTCGGGAAAAATGGCATAAAAACAACACGTAAATGAGACAGGGGGGCCAAAAATGATCGTATCACCGAATCATGCACACAGTCCCCAGCATAAGAAAAACCATAGCCCAAGCACAAGATTCAAGCACTCCGAGCATATAGGGGGTTATTCGTTACTTAATCACAGCGCTGTATCCCCGCAAGTATTTCACTTCTTAACACTTGAGCCAGCACTGTATCCGGAGAGGCGCGGTCGGTAACGCCAAACAAAAGCAAACATAAAAAATGAAGTAAAGAGGTAAAGAAATCGAAGGGGGGGGGGGGGGAGAAGGTAAAGGGGGGAAATTTAAGGAAAGTTGAGATGGAAAAAGTAGGGGGGGAAACCCCCTTGCATAGAAAATAATATTGCATTTATATTTTTTCTTCAGTCTGGAGGTTCGGTGGTGGGGGGGTGAGTGATTGATTTTTTTAATTTTCTGTTTGTCGGGAAGGGGAAGGAGTGTTGATTATGTTTTAATTTTTAATGGAAATAAACCCTCTTTTTTTTAATAAATATAATAAATTATATTATTTTATTTTTGTTTTATAAAATTTTTTTTTATATTTTTTCTTTTTGATTTTTTTTTTTTTGATTTTGTATTTTTTTTTTAAATAATAGTTAATAGGGGAAGGGGTTTAAGAACCCTGAACAGTATAACTAGCTTATTTTAACTAAAAATGAAGGAATTAAAACGCTTATTTTATTGGTTTTATTATTTTTTAAATTTTATATTTGTTTTGTTTTTTTTAATTTTATATTTTGTTTTTTATTTTTTAGGAACGAACAAGAACGAACAGGGGTTTTCTTAAACTAAAAAGATGTGGTTAAATAACTTTATTTTTTTTTTTTTTTTATTTGTTTTTAATTTTTTTTTTTGTTTGTATTTATTTTGTTTGTATTTTTTTTTTTTTAATTGCAAAGAACAAGAACAAGAACTAGGGAAAAGAAAAAAAAAAAAGGGGTTTTGGGGGCCCTCCGGTGGCAGAAGGGAGAAATGTTAAAATACAGGGGGGTAATGGGTGATCGAGGGAAAGAAATCTAGATTGGGGACAGGGGGGATGGGGAGAGGGACGGGGGTTTTGGGGTTTTGGATGTAATGATGAAAAAAATACGTGGTGTATTATAATAAAAATCGGGGAGTGAGTTTTTTGAAAATAGGTTGGAATTGCAAATGGGGGGGAAAACATATAAAGAACAAAGAAAAAAACAAAGAACGCAGTACAAAAACAAAAAACGAATTTTTAGTAAAAGAAAAGGTAATTAAAAAAGGGAGGAAAATAACGGTGTAAAAAAATGGGAAGGGAACAAAACAGAACAAAAACAAGAAAACTTTGGGAAAGGGCCCTTGAAAATGTGTGGATCCCTTTTTTTTTTTCCCCCCTTTTTTTTCCGTAAAAACCTCTCCATCCTGTCGTTTTCCCGGGATTCGCGTGTCGCCTTATGCAATTGCACGAGTGCACTCCCAAAAATCACAGGAAATGAGCAGTGTTCTTTAGCAATTTTGGAAAAGAGGGTTCCCGCCCTTTGGGAACTCCCGTGTATATTTCGTCACGCTGATCCCACGCCACTAGGGGGCCGAGGGGGGCAAAGTGCCCAACCCGTGGTAACAGCGCCCTCGAAAAAAACCTTTGGGGACACCCAAGGGTTCCAAAGCCCTCTCCCCCCCGTGTTTGGTTTAATCCGCCCCGGGCGCGCAGGTGGGGCTGAGGTGAGCGGGCCGAGCCGAGGGTGCTCTTTTTGCCTTTGATATCAAAAGTGGGGTGGCGGGATTGCTAACCTTTTGGGGTTTCCCCTGGGGGAGATTTTTTGGTTTTTTTTTGGTTTTTTTTTTTTTTTTTTTTTACCCTTTAATCCCTTTAAAATAAAAACTTAAAAAATGGTCAGGGTCCGGTTGGGGGCCCGGGTGTGTGGTGTGTGTAAAATGGGGTTTGGTTTTTGTGTTTTTGTGATTGGTAGTGTTGGGGGCCCACACGTGGTTTGTGGAGTTTTTGTGTGTTTTTAAAAGGATGTTTTTTATTTTGGTTCTTTCTTTTTTGTTGCTTTATTGGGCCCCGGGGGTTTTTTTCCCTCGTCCCTGTGTATGCGCGTTTTTATGGTTCCATGCGGTATGTTCTGTGTAGTGTTTTTGCTAAAATTGGGTCTAAAAATTTTGCGCCGTTTACCCAGATTTAGGGGTTGTTCTGAAACATTGCTTTCGGGGGTTTTTGTGAGTGTGAAAAAATTTTGCAACAGTGGGATAGCAGATATTTCTAAGATGGGTCGGGACAGTTGTTTTTTAGAGTCGGGGTTTTGTTTTTTGGTGTGAAAGCATAAAAAGCATTTTTTTTGGGTTTAGTTTTGTTTTTGTTTTTGTTATTTTTGTTTTAAACGTGTTTTTGTAAAGCCGGGGCCCTTGTGAAATTTAAGTCCAAAAAAGTTTTCTGTGTGGGTGAGGGAAAATTTTGGGTGTTGTTAAATTTGTTTGGTTGGGGAATTTTTACGTGCTAGGGGTATAAATTTTTAAAATTTGTTTAGGGGTTTTTTTTTTTTTTTTTCTGTTTTTTTCCAGGGGTTCCCTCAAATGTGTTGGGGTTTGATGTTCTTTGGGCCTTTTTTTTTGTTTTTTATGAAGGGTTTGGGTTTTAAAGGGGGGTGTGGTTAATCGGGGTGATACCCGTTGCATAGGAAATATAGTTGTTTGTATGGTGCCCGGTTCTGGAAGTTTGGGCCCCGTTACGGGATATAGGGGGTTTGGGCGTTTAATTTCCCTTTTCCCTGTGGTACCCCCATTCTGAGGTGGAGGGGGGGCCGGGGTTGGGCCCCCAGGCGTATTGTGGCAGTCCTGTCATCCGGGAAGCTACAGAGAAGGCGGTGAAGTGTGGGGGCAGGTGTGTTTTGTTAGTTTGCCATACCTTTAAAAGGCCTTGCTGACGTCTCGTAGTATTGCGTTCGTTGGTGCTTGTTAGCGAAACCGAGAGCGATTTTCCTCGAAAAGCGAGGGCGATGGCGCTCTGGGCCCCTTTCTGTTTGGGCGAAACCCGTATTGCCTAATGTTGATTTTTGGGTTTTTTTCAAGGTGGGAGTTCCCCCTGGCTATTCCCCTTTCAAAGCAGTTTTCCTGGGACTTCAAAGATTGAGAGGGGGCGGAAATTCCCCACCTCTGTGCAGTTTTCCCCGGGTTTTGGGTTTTAAAAGGTGAGGTGGCATGTTTGAACTTATAGGAAAACCTTTTTCCAGTGCTGCATTAAAGATATGGCGTAGTCCGCTAAATCTTTTGGGGGAAGATTTTCCCAATGATTTTTTTTTTTATGTTGCTTGCCTGGTTTGTTTTTTTGGTGCGTTTGATTGGGGTTTTTTAAATTTTTCTGGAGTGTTTGGTGTGGAAAAGGGGACTGCCCTCTGTGAAGCGTTTAGTTGTGATATTTTTTTCGGGGGAAAATTATGTTCCTATGTTGTTGTATGTATTTTTTAACCTGGGTCTCTGAAATGTGGGGGAATGGGGCGTCTCGGGGGAGTTTTTAAAATTTCCGGTTGCCAGAATTCCCTGGGAGAGGCTCCATCCCCTCCCCCAAATTAAACCTCTGTCTGTGTAATTGTATGTGATTACTTTTTTTTTCGACCCCATGATTTTGGGGGAAGAACCCCAAAAATTTTCCCTTGGGGTTTTTAGATTTTTTGACTTTGTTTTTGCGCGAGTGTTTCCCAGTGGTTTTTGTTCATTATTTAATTTTCGTGTGTAATTTGTTTTTGGGATTTTCTTGTATCGTGTGCGTAAGTTTTGGTGTCCCCCCCCCGTTTTTATTGCTAGTTCGTGTAAGTGTTGTATTGTATTTTAAGAAATTTAAAGTCGATGTGTTTTTTTGTAATAAGGGATTCTTGTTTTTGGGGTTTTTGGGGATTTTGGGCCTGCGGGGCGTATTTCTGTGTACCACTGTTCAAGGGGGTTTGGTTTTATTTGTTTTTGGGGGCTCCCCCTCGAGATCATTTACCGGGGTGTTTTCAAGTGTTTGTTTGAAGCCTCCCAGTTTCATGTTTAAAAAGGATTCTGGGGGGTTTGTTGGGTATGATAGGGTTTTGACAGTGTCAAAATGCCCGGGAGGGGGTCGCTGGATGTGACTTTCGTTTTTGTGATAGGGTGGTGCATTTGTGCTTGGGGTTTTGCCAAGACTATGTCAGGTGTTGCGGTTATGTGTTATTTGGGTGGTGTTTTGGACCGAGGTGTGTGAATTTTGCTTTTTGTATGAGTAGGCGAAGGGCCCCTGCCAACGGTGTTTTGTGTGGTTTTAAAAAAGACTTTCGTGGTTTGCGTTTTAAAACTCCCCTGATGTTTTATTGGGTTTTTTATGCCCCAGGGGCTGCAAGGGTGTTTGGTTTTTGGATGAAAGGTCTTTTTGGGGGAATGTAAGTGGTTTCTAGTTAATGGGTCCGTGTGGGGTTTATTTTGAAGCCCTAGGTCTGACTGAAAGTTTTTGGGGTTTATTTTGTGTGGGAAGTTGTTTTTGATCGCAAATTTCTACGCATCGCTTCTTTCTTGTGATTTTTTTTTGAAGAGTAGATGGTGTACATGTAGATTTTGAGTGGGGGGGTGTTTTTTGAGCCCCCTAGCTGTTAATGAAAATTTATTGTGGGTCGTTTTTTTCGTATGTGTTGCACAGTTCATTTTTTGTGTTTCCAGGGAGACGGGGTTTTTTTGTATGATGGTGAGGCGTGGTGTAGTGTATGGTTTATGTGGGTTTGTGTTTTTATTTTAAAAGGAAAAAATTTCCGGGTTTTTTAATTTGTGTATGTTGGCAGTGTTTTAATCATGTGTTTGTGACCGCATGTTTCCTTCCTTTAGGTGGTTTTTTGTAACCTCTTTACGGGGACCCAAAATGGTATGCTCTATTTTTGTTACTAACCAAATTTAAACTCCTTTTTTTTATTTTAGAGGGCCCTTTTAAAAAGATCAGAGTATTGGTACTTAGGGGATTTTTGGAAAAGAGCCGGGTGTCGTAGTGATTTTGGGGTCTGTTGGGAGTCCCGTTTCCCTGAGGCGCTCCAGGCCCCCCGTCATCAGTGAAAAATTCCGGGGGGTTCTGTAAAGGTTTTGGGTAGGGGTGGGGGACAGGGGGGCTCAGAGGGATTCGCTGGGGATATCCCTGGCTCCATGGCAGTGGGGGGTTTTTATTTTTTTGGGCCTTTCTGATTTGGGGAGAGGGGGCCCTGGAGGGGGTGCCGAGGGTTTTTTAGGGGGGGGGGGCGACTGGGGTCCGGTTCCGGTTTTCAGCCAAATGAGGATTTCCCGTGACTGGGCAGGGGCTCGGGGGTGAGCTTTTTGCAGGTAGAGGCTCTTTCGCCTGGGCCTGGCAGGCGAGGGTTCGGTTTCCTGGGCTTTTTTTGTTTAGGTGGGCCTGAGAAAACGGCTTTGGGGGGTTTTAAACCCTTAAGGATGCCCCAAAATTTACCCCAAGGTCCAGAGTGGAAGATTTTTTGCCTCCAGTGCTGCTTTTGGGGTGGTATTTTGAACCCCTTTTTAGGGCAATGAAAATTTTGCATATGGCAAAGAAGGGGACATGAGAATCTCCCTGGAGAGATCGTTTTGGGAGGGAAAGGGGGATGGAGGGGTTTGACTGTTTTTGTTTAAACTCCTGGGGGACCCGGTTAATGAAACGGTTCCAAAGGGATTTTGTGGGCCCCACGTTTTTTCCCGTGCCGCATTTTGGGGGCCCCGGCCCTGTATGGCTTGGTTTCTTTTTCTTTCTCCTTTTCCTTAAATTTCCCGGGGGATTTTCAAGCCTTTCCCTTTTGGAGGGACAGCTTTTTCCCTAAGTTCGGTGGGCCAAAACCCCCCAGTTTTGGGATTTTTTAACGGAAACCCCACAAATCCCCGAAAAAAGTGGTGTTGGGGAAACCCCACTCAGGGCATGCGTTTTTTTTCTTCTGCTTTTTTAGTGGGTTTTCAGGGGCCATAGCCAAACCGTTCTGCATTGTTTGCAGTTTTGGGAAACTCTCAAATTCTATTTGCCAGGGGGCCAAAAAAATACCTTTAAAGGTAAATCCCTTTTTTCTTTGATTATTTGGCTGTGGGGGGTGGTCAAAAAATTTAAATTTTATAATTTTTTGTTTTTTCATTTATGTAAATATCTTCTACTTGGGGGGCCCCCCAAGGGGAAAACGTGATTTCTACCTCAATTCGAGTTCCGACCGTGACGGGGCTTGTCGGTTTTAGTTTTTTTTAAAACGAGCGTTTGCTTTGTTCATGCAAATTGGAATTACCGGGGGGGAAGCCAAATTTATCCCGGGTCTGGACGACTCCTTCGAAAAAAGTTCTCGGCATGGTTTCGTCCTCTATTAAAGCCGTAGCCCTCCTGGAAAGGTGAAGTACCGAAGTTATCTGATTTCTGCTTTAAAAATGCATGGCAGGGTCTCACGGTTTTTTTTTTGGGACACCCCAAAAGCTTTTAAATTTTTTTTTTTGGTCATTTTCGTTTTCATGGGGCGGGGGGAGGGTGGTGGGCGGGGGAGAGATGAGGGGTGTTTAGGGTGGTGAGAGAGAGGTGAGGAAAAAAAGAGGCCTATACTCACCCCCCCTAGTGGCAGACGGTTCGTTCTCCTGCAAATAAAGGATCGGAGCTCTGTGTTGGGCGCTCCCTTATTGGGCCCAAATTGCTAAAAGGGACAAAGGTTTAAACAGCGCACCACCCCGACGAATTTCAAAAGTCTCTGGGGTTATGTAGGTCCAAATGGCCACAGGAAAATTTGGAAAGGAATTTTTGGGGGAGAGAAAGCCACCTAAAAAATCAAACCCCAACTGCTGGGGCCCCCCTATACGGGGCACCCTTTTGATAGAAGAGCTGCGAAAATTTAGGGGAGGGGTTTGTGTTCCCTTTTCACCGTCAATGATTAAAAAAAAAACCCCCTGAGGGCATGAAAAAGGGAAATTTTTCTGAAGACAGAGTAAATTTTCGGACCTTTAAGTTAGCGAAAAGTATAAGAAAAAGAAAGGGGGGTTTGCGGCGCGATTGAGGCCCCGGTATCCGGGTAGCTGAATGACACTTTAATTTTCCTTTTGCTATTTTTTTTACTCCTTCGCATTGACCGGGTGGGGTCCCCCGACCACACTTCCGGGTGAGCTCCTTTTTTTGTCCCGACGAGGGTTTTTGACATCCTGTTTCCCCCCACACGGGGGGAAAGGGCCAAAACCGGATGACCGGGCCCCCCCACTTTGACCCAGTATCCCTTGCGAAAAGGGCCAGTGTTGTTGGGGAAAAGATCTCCCCATGCCGGAAACCCTCAATCGAAAACACCGGGTGTCTCTGATGTAACTATCATTTAGTAAACATCATGGGACGCAATCTAAGTATTCTGCAGTGGGGAAAATTGTGGGCCTTTTCCTAAGGGGGTTCCTCCACGGGAAAAGTCGATCGTCATGCTCCAGGAGACATTATCACGGGTCCTGTTCGCTTTTCCGTGTATCCGTCTACGCGCTGCCACATTTCCGATGGCAAAAAAAGGGCCCGAAAACCCTGGGCAAAGCAACAATTTCCCCGCTCCCCAAAGCCAATGCACCGCAATGTGGGGGAAAATGTTGAATCTCTTTTCCCTCGAGATTCAGGGCCCGGGGGGCCCCTGAAATTGTACAATGTGTACAGCCGGCCAACTGTTTGTAGCTTAGACTCAGCCAGGTATTTCTTCGCAGCACACACCCAGTGATCATAGGGGAGACTTTTAATGCACCCCCACCCCAAACCTGGTCCCTGCAGGGAAAAGGATGCAGCTGGCTTCACTAGCAAACGGTTTGAATCATTCCCCGAGATCCCCTCTCCTAAAAACCCGGGAGCCAACGCATTCAGGGGAAAGGGGTCCAGACCTCCCCCTGCCCCCGGGTGGAAGGTTTGGGCGGCTGTCATGAGACCGTCATAGTCCATTATGGCCTATAACTCCCTATGATAGTGGCCCAGCGAATACCCGACCGAACCAAGATGGAAAACAAAAAGGGGCCAAACGGGGCGGGCATTCCGAGCCCCTTTTGCCCGCTTCTGAGAAGCAATAAACCCCACAAAAAGCAAAAATGGGGAAGTGTACAAGCCAGATTTGTAAATCATTGATGAGGCAGCTCACTGCCATACCCAAAATGCCGGGGGTTCTAAAAAAAAAAACCAAAGACCGGTACTTAAATGACGAGATTAGGGAGGTAACCACAGGTAAAAATGTCCGAAAAATTTCTAAAGGCAAAAAACCCCCTGAAAACCCCTAGCCCTCCTAAGGGGCTGTCAGGGATCCCAGGAAACCCCAGCAGGTCGGCGGGAAAAGTGGCTGGAAGGGTGTGAGCCCTTTCGATCACCTACCACCCTCTCAGAGCTAGGCAACGGGTCAACGTCCACCAGCCGCTCACCCCCGGATGCACGCACCATGACCCCAGTCGGGGCCAACAACTGCCGCACATTCTCTGCGAAAACGAGTAGAAACACCCTCCCAGCCAAAACTAGGAAAGAAAGAACCCCAAAAACCAGACAGATTTGCCACATCAGAGAAAGGGCACCCGAACCCGATAATCGACGTTATTTTTTTCTTGAGGGAACTAAATGCAATAAACCATTGTAACACACCCCTGGGCTCTGACGGGATCTCATACCCCATCATTTCCCACCGGGGATGGTAGGTGAGCTTGCTTTCCTGAAAACTCTTTAGAAAGCCCTGGGAAACTTCCACTCTACCCCGAGTTGGAAGAGGGCACCATATTTTTCCCACCCAAAACCAAAGGACCCGGGGAAGTCCCCCCCATCTTCCCCTCAGCTTTCGGCCAACTCCGAGAGATGGACGAACCGCTCCGATGGAAAAGGGGACCCCCAAATAAACACCCCCACGGGTTCACCAGGGGCATGAGACGCGCACAGCATAGCCATCTCTTGAGCAAAATAAGCACGGGACACGTGGCGTTTCCTGACCCGGGGAAGGGTTTTGAAATTTTCAAGTCCTCTTTCCATTCGGGAGCCCCATCCAAAAAAGGAAACGAGGGGAAGCTCTTGGGTTGGATAGGGGACTACTTTACGATGAACAGCCCAATCAAATTTCCCGGTCACCTTCCACAATGCCACCAGAGAAGGAAGCCACAAGGGGGTTTTCAGCCCCCCTTTTTAAAACATTAATGTCCCGATCTCAACATAAACCTCCCAGGGGTGCAAGATCATCTCCTATGCAACGACTTGCATCTCTCACTGGACCTATGCCTAAACAAACCACACTGTTGGACCTGGGATCCGAGAGTGTTTCAGGACAGGCAAAGATCTCTGCCCAAATCCAAAGCCATGGGTTGAGACAGAGAGTTCATGGCCAAATCTAAAAACCAGGGGAAAGGACTTGGGTGGGTTCGGCTAACCCCTACCTTGGGGGAAGGATAACCGGACCCCTTCCTTTCACAAGGAGGTCCCGTACCTGGGTTTACCGAACAAAAACTTCTGTCATAAGCAATGAGTGGAAGCGCATAGGGGGAACACAGAATTTATAAGATTTTTATGACATGCTTCGGCCCCCTTAATATGCCTCCTTCACTCTGGGCATTAAAAAAAACATAAAGCAAATGGAGACAGTCCAAAAAAGAAGCCACCCGGGGCTTTGGGCCCCAAGGTGGGCGAAGGGCCTCACCCCCCTAGTGGAGGGAAACCTTCTCCCTTGGCCCATGATTTATCTAATGGCAGCACAATTCTTATCAAAAGGGCTCCCGGGTCCCCAAAAACAAGCCTAAGACTAAAAAGTCCGACGCCTAGAAAAAAAGAAAAAAAAAAAAAGACGTTTGCAAAAAACTCCTGGGTGTCTCACACAGCCAGGGTTAAACACCATCAGCCAAAGAACCCTATAGCCAGGGCATGGACTCCTTCACCCCGACTTTGTCGAAACCCGCCGTGGGCCAAACCCGTAGATTTTTTCGGGCATAACTGGGAAGCAAAAAGAACGAATATTGTACGCCTACCCAAAGGGAGAAAAACCCGAGGGTTTGCAACCCTCACCCCTCCATATTAAAGGGTGGGTCGGCGATCCCTGACCCCACTGCAGCACCGGGTTCGCAGCAAGGGGGCCACAAAATCCATGAGGATAAAAGACAACGCCCCCTCGCTACAGGAGGCATTGCTATCATGGGAGCACTGACCACCGTCCGTAAGGAAGGGGGAAGGGGCATACACACAACTCCAAAGGGCCGTCGCTGTCTTTAGCAGCGCTCACCACGACAATACTCCCTTTGACTACATCCTCCCTGGCCAGGGGATTCTTCCCAAGGTAAAGAATCTCAAAAACGGGGTTTCCCCACCCACATAGGGTCAGAGGGAATGAACTTACTGACAGTTAGCCAATTTGGCGGGGTATCCCCCCTAATCCATGATAATACATCAACCCGAAAATTCTTAGGAGGAAGAGTACGGTGAGGGCCACCCCCTTTCCCCCTGCACTTCACAGAGAGGAACCCAGATCCCCCCCTTTGGGCCAGCTGGTACTCAATGCCACAGGCTTAACCTGCACTCCTGAAATAAACCCCCCTAACGGAAGCCCCCCTTCCCGGGGTGGGGGGGCTTGAGGTCCCATGATCGGGTGGCCGGCCCAGAGGCTCCCATACTGGGGGGTCACCATGAGGATAGACAAAGGGTTCCTGGTGCCCCAAAGGGCCATGAGGGGGGATGGTGTACCCCCCCCTGTTTCATTCCATCTTGGACTGGGGAGAATCTCCCACGGTTTTTCCCGTGCGGGGCATCCGTTTTCCCAGGAACGGGTCCTGGGGGTTGAGCGATGCTGCCGCGCCCCTGCAGCTGAAACACCCTCTTTGGTCCTTTTTTTGGTTAAGGGGTGGTTATCAACCCCGGTCAAGTAAAATGGGTGGTCAAATAGGGCTAGGGTCAAGAGGCACTATTCAGGGGTAGCCCCGGTCCCGCGACTGTCATCATACTGTGTGGGCTGCGTATATATCCTCATTCCCCCTTGGCTGTTGGGGAGATTTGAACCCAACTATAGTTTCCCCTCGTTGGACTCATTGGTGGGGGGTGAAAAATGAAAATTAAAATTTGTATGAGTATAAAAATTTTTACAAAGATTAGCTCCTCCCTGCGACCTCGCAATCCTCGCCCCTTCCTTCGGGAAAAATCCACTCACTCGGGAAACCCTTTTTCATTTTCCAAAGGGCAAAAAGGGGAAACGAAGGGTTTCCCGGGCTCCCAACCGGGAAGAAGGGGAAAACCCTCCTAAACCACAAAGGAGATCTTACGGGGAAATTGAAAGCATTCATAAGTAAGTACCTGGTAGTGAGACCTGATGGTGATCAATCATGGATTTTGACATTTTTGGGGTTCATCGGAAAAAGTTGAAGTATGTAAACGTGATCCTGTATCACCCCACTGCGAATGGGTGCCTGAAGTTGGGGTTTCGCCCCAACGAAGTGCCGCTGCGTGCAATATGTAAATTCCGGGGGCTCAAGTTTCTGCTCTCCCCCAAAAAAACCCCACAGTGAAGGGAATTGTCTTTTCCGAGACCTGATGAGGTACTGAGGAAAAACTGTTAGGGAACTAGAGAATTTTAATGTAGTGGCATAAAAGTTTTAGGAAAAATTTGGGGTTTGGAACAGTCGACACCAGCTCTTTTTTAAAATTTTAACAATTAGTTTCCAGAATCGTTAAGTTACATGGTACCACCTCAAGGAAACCCTATTGCCCAACCCTATGCGGTGTTCACTGCCAGGTTAGGGGCGGGAGCCAACTCTTCCCGTTTTAAAGAAAATGGAAAACCCAAAGAGTATGGAAGGGGGTCAAAGTCTCAAGGAGATGAAAAAGCCAGGTCCAATATGCGTTCCATGCAAAAAAATCATGAACTTCTTCAAATCTTTTTAAAATTCAAATTAAAAAAGGAAGTTTTGGGTTAATAAGGAGCAAGGAGAAAGTTATTTTTTCCGGGGCCAAAGCGATTGCCTTTTATGCTGTTTGCACAGCCGGTGGGTCCTCTGCTTGGGTTCTCCCCATCCTCCTTCCCCCAAACCCCCTTCCCCTCTAATGTTCTTACAGCAACCTCTGATTCCTCTAAACCTCAGTCCCAAATTGGACACTCCCTTGGTGATTGTTTACCAAAAAGGAGAGGAGTGAGGGGTTATTAGGAGATCCTCCCCCCAAAAGTAGGTTTTGGGGCCCTCAGGCCCATAAAGCTTTGGGGGGAAAGGCTCCGAGGCCTCAACAGTGCAGCCCAGCTGCCCCCATCCCAGGAGCATCTGCTGTGGGCAAATGCTCCTAAAAGTAAGGCTCAGGCCCCCCTTTCCCCCAGGCAAAGGAATCCTAACCTTCCCAAAGCTCCAGCTGCAAAAAAATCCACGGGGGCCTCCGCTCTAGACGAAGCCCCTGAAGAAAAGGGCTCGGGTCCGCCCTTTTCCCCTAGGCAAAAAATCCTGAACCTGCCCAAAGGGAAACCCTGGGGAAAAACTAGTTCCCAGGAAAGACCATTAAAGGTACCCCGGGCCCGGGGAAAGGGCCCAGCCTAAAGGGGTGGGGCCACGGGTGTGAAAACCCCTTATGAAGAAATAATTAAAGAACTGGATCCCCTAATCCATGGAATGTCGGGGGAATTATGCAAATGGGAAGAATGAACATCTGATGCTTCTGGAAACCAGTTTGTGTATCCTACAAGAGTTTATGACCAGGGAAAATCTGGGTGGGTCTTCACGGCGGGTGATTAAAGCGATGGTGTGATAGCCTAGATTTTTTAAGTGCTTCATCCTTCTCGCGCAGCTTCCACCCCGGGCTACCCCAGTGCGAAAAAGGGAGCTGTTCCTAAGTTTCCCTGCCGGGTCAACCCTTCCACATTAAGACTTCTGCAGGCCTCCTCGTGGCCCACCCAGGGTAACGGGTCCCTTTGGGGTCCCAGGCAAAATCTGTGGGGGATCTCGAAGCAGCAGAGGCCCCGAGGTACGGGTTATGGCCCCCGGCGGTGGACATGCTCGGCCCCATCCCAAAATCCTGCCCCTACCCCCCGGGGGGTAAGGGGGCGGCTCGGGGGAGGGGGGCCCTTGCCTCCTCCCCCCCCCCAAATGCCCTCGGGCAACGTCTCCGTAAATGGAAAATGGGGGGGGAGGGGGTTGTGTTCCCCCCCGAAGAAAAGGGGGGCGGGGGTCCCGCGGGGGGGAAAAGGTCGGGGTGAGGTTTGGAACGAGATTTTACTCGCCCCGCCTGCCCCCCAGGCGGGCGCCAACCCACCATGAAGCTTGTGGGGGAAAGCCCTGGGGAAACCCCCCGGTGGATAGGCGGTCCCCACCGCCGCCCCTTTATCTGGGGCGTGTTGGGGGGGGCGGCAAGGTGGCTTTTTCCCCGGGTGACCCCCGAGGTTTAAACCTCAGGCGTGTTTTCCCGGGTGGGCGCTTGGAAATCCGGTCCTTGGGGCAGGAAGGGGCGGTTCCCCTCGCTAGCGGAATTTGAAGCGACTGGGAGTTAGGGGGCTCCCCTTCAGGGGGTGAGAAACCTGGTAGGGACGATCATGTGGGTGGTTACCCTACTACGGGTCGGGCCGAGCGATGGTCACACCTCCAGGGTAATATAGCCATCCCCCGTCGACTTCAGCCTGCGGTAGTCGAGGTCCCGGGGTTGATGAGCTACAGGGGCATTGAGATGAAGCATGCTTTTGGCTTCTTGCTCTTATTGCTGTTCGCTCCTACCGATGTACAAAAAACCGAGTAAAAGAGCCGTTCTACGCCAACTGCATCTGGGGGCGACGATTCCCCCCGGCGAGACTTTGGGCTTGTTCTGGGGACTTCAATGCAGTATCCGGCTTGACCGACGGCAAAGAGATGTCGTCGGCCCCATGGTCGGAGTGATCCCGCAGCGAAAATAGCCTCCTTCCGGATTTTTGCTAGGTCCCAAAAATGAGGATCTCGGGTTGGGTCCCACGCTCCAACTCGCATCGTGGACAGGTAAGCGATAGGGTAATGGGGCCAAAGGAGATCGACCATTCTTGTCGCACGCGATGGAGGATCCTCCGAATGCGGGTTTCCCCGAGTGCTGAGTTCTGTGGCACCGCCCCAAAGGCGTTTGGGGCACCGTGTGTCCCTCAAAACCCCCCGTCCCCCCAGGGGCCCCCCCAAAGGGTTTTTCCCTTTGGGACAACAAAGGGGGAGGAGTGTCCCTGTGGGTCGCCACGGCAGTGCTGCCCGTTCCGAAACCAGAAAACCTAGGGATCAAGGGGAGTCCTTCAAGCGCGAAACACTCGAAGCCTCGGGCCATTGGCTACCCCCCAAAGGACAGGCAAAATACCTCTCCCTGGAGACTTAGGGGCCCCACTGAAGCTTTCGCAAGGTCGCAAAATGGGAACAAGCTTGCGTGTTTCCTGGTGCATGGGGCTCGGACACTGCGGGAAAGGGGACAAGGAAATTTCATCAGGAATTTTTCTGAGGAGGTCGAAGGCCCATTTTTTGGAAAATGACCTTTCCCCCGCCTCCCAAAGCCCTGAAAAACTGAACCCTACCTCCTAAAAATGCGCATCCGTCAGGGGATGGACGGATTCTAGATCTGTGGGTTTTCGTAAACGTTGGGCGGGTTTTTTTGAACAATTGTACCGGGTGGACCCTCAAAAGTTAGCTTTGGTGCAAGCGATGTCCAGTCCCTTCCCGGGGCCCCCCCTACGAGGAACCCCCTATTTAACAGGGGTTGGCTGGCATTTCCAGCTGAGAGGGGAAAAGCTGCAGGCAATGTATACCCTGCTGAATTGCAAAAGGCTGGGGAAACCTTGGCTCGGGCCTGCATACAGCCTGATCCCTTTTTGGCAGTCGGGTACCACCCCCCTGCCCTGTGGGGGGGCGGGGTATCCCTCTCTGGAAGGGGAAAGGGGACGTGGGACGTAGAAACTACCGTGGCATTACCCTGCTCTGCATACCAGGGAAGGTTTCCCCTCACATTCTTCTGAAAAAGGATCCCAACCCCCTACTGAGGCACCGAGACCGGAGCAGTCTGGATTTCTCCCGGCAAGTCCACATAGACCTATACTAGGCCCTTTGAGTAAATTTTGGAACGCCGTCGTGAGTTTGGTGTGGGTTGCTTTTCAGCCCCTCGCCTCAAGAAGGTTTGACTCGGTGTCAGGGAAACGCTATGGGGGATCCTGAGGCTCAGGGGGAAATTTCCCACACAGATTTTTGGCCCGATGCAACCCCTAACTGGTACTAAAATGCTGAAAGTGGTGGGGGGTTTTCAATTTTTCCTGTTATTCAGGGTGAGGCAAGGGTGTGTCCTTGCCTCCACTTTTCAAAAACTTTTAGGCTGGAATGGGCGAGTACTACCAAATCAGTGCGGAGCAAAACCAGGCAATATTAAGGGCTCGGACCTTGACTTGCCGACGATGTTTTCCCTCCATCGGAGTCCTTGGGTCACTTGTGGCGGCTCTTTTTGCATTTTGCAATAGGCGAAGCCCCCAGGCCCAGGGTTCCCGGGCCCAGCCAAATTCAGGACTTTGGGGGCTTTAGGGGAACCTTCTTTTATCATGCTTGCGGCGAGGGGTTTAAGTCACAGAAAATTTACATCTGGGAGCGAGTCCATATCTCTGGGTTGTCAGACCCCGAAATCGTAGACGGGTTTGGGCTGGGAAAAGGAGCCAGAACTCGATCAAAAAGACGTTTGGAGAGTCGGGACTATGCAAAAAAGCAAGCTGCGTGTCTTCAAGGCCTTAAAACTTCCCGTTTTTTTCTATGGAAGCGAAACCTGACGCTATCCAGGCCTTTGGGGTCTCGCCTTGATGCAAACCGCGGGGTTTCACCGTGAGACTGGAGGGACCTTTTACTTGCTAATCCCGGGTCCCAAATGGATATTTGGGCCCCTAGCTCGCCTCCCCATGGACGACTCTGCCCACCAGGGTTTTTCTCTTCGAGACAACCCTGGGGGGAGGGACCCTGTGGGGGCTCCAGGAATCATGGCTTGGGACCGCGAGACCTTTCGCAGGGAAATAAATGGGGCCCTGGGGCCTGCCTGGACTCGCCTCGGGGATCCTCGTGGGTGGAAACGAAAGGGGGGAGCGGGCCCTGCGCCCCCCGGCGTTGCCCCTTGATGATGATGATGATGAAAATCTCCCCCTTTTCCCGAGAGGATTTCAAAATTCAAGCCATTTTGGGAACCTTTTACAATGGCCCCATGGAGGGTAGCAGTAATGGACTCAGATATTCCCCTTTCCCCCATCCCCGCAGACAACACTGCGGGAGGTGTGAGTAGGCTTGAACGACCTTCACTGTTGCATCCATCTACCTTCCCCCACATACTAACATAAAGATTTTTGGAAAATCACTTGGGGAGTTGCCCTCCATTTTTTAATCTTGGGAGATTTTAAAGGTCGGCACACCCTGGGGGGACACTTTGGCAACCCCCGAGGAAGGGCCTTGGAGTCCTTGTTTTTAAAGCAGATGCTTTTTCAAATGACACTCCCACCATTTTCCAATTCAAAATGGGAATTTCCAAATAGACCTATCAAAAGGGTTTCCCCGATTCACAGTTGAACTCACTTGGCATCATGGAAAACTTACATGGGAAACGACCCTTTTCCCTAATTTTTGGGGGAGGGGAAAGGATTCCGTAGGATGCAGGTGGGACTTGAACATGCAGACGGGAAACTTTTAGTCAACGCAATATTTCAAGGACTGTTAATGATTTTCCCGGTTTCAAATGCTGTTAATCCCTTCCATCACGAATTCACCCTTTCGCAGAAACACCATTCCAAAAGAGCGGGCAGGACCGCCCACCTCCAGTACCCGGGTCTGATATGCCCAAAAAGCTTCAGAGCAAGGAAGCTGCTTAAGGGGAGTAAAGACGCCCCCGCATTGTAAACCTTTATCATTACAAAAAAAAACCCAGCCAAGCCCGCGCTGCTAAGGAGGGTAGACGGGCGTCGTGGAGACAGTATGTCTCCCCATTAAAATCTGGACCCCCTTAGCATGGGTGGGGACAAGGGGCGTAAGATTGCTGGAAAAAGGGACATCCTATCACAAACCCGCTCTGAAGATAGATGGGATAACATCACAGACAAAAAAAATATTTCTAATGAGCTACTAAAACCATGGCAGAGTCTCCTCTGGGCATCTTACACTGCCGATTTTTCCACTCTTCGTGCTGAAAGGAAAAAAACCCCGTGCGTTCTTCAGTAGGAAGCGCAGAACTTCCATACAAATTGCCCTTTTTTGGGAAGGAGATGGGCTCTGCTTTGCAGCTCTGCCCTAAGATGCCCCCGGGAAATGCGAATTTCCCAAAAAAATGATATCTCACTTACCGGAGATTCCCAGAAGTTTCCCTTTTGGCTTTTTCAAAGACTTTGGGGGCCAGTGCCCCCCACATGTAAAAAAGGGTTTAATCATTCCCGTTCCCAAACCTGGCAAAGATACTTCCACACCCGAAAAATTTCAACAATTTCTCTCACCAGTGATCTGCAAGGGTGATGGGAAAATGGTAAACTTTAGGTTGACATGGGTGCTAGAAAAGAAAACGTGCTGACCCCATATAATATGGCTTTAGAAAATTTAGATCGACAAGATGCACTTGTGAGGAGGAAACGCATACAAAATTTCCTTTGCACAGTGACGTCACATTTTGCATCTTTTTGACCCCTTTAAAGCTTATTACTACTTGGGAAACATGGCAACTCTGAATGTATGACATTGGTTTTAAGAGGAGCTTTCCCACCTTCATACAAAACTTCCTTGCTAACAGGGAAATTTTGAGTTCGGGTGGGAAACATTTTTCAACCTGGAAGACCACTGGAAGGGGTCCCCCAAGGATGTCTTAAGTGTGACCCTTTTGCCATTGCTAAAATACATTTTAAAGGTTTTCCAAATGTGTCTCATGTAATCTGTATGGGATGACTTTCAGTACTGCTCAGGGGGAAGCTTACAGGGGTGAAAGGGGCATGCAGACTGCAATAAAACAGGTTTTTCGTGGGCACATATCATGGGGTTTAAATTTTCTCAAAGCAAACCTGGCTGTACTTTCCCCAAACAGGAAAGTTCCATCCCCCCCTCTATTAGGACAAACCCCTCAATTTTTCCAAGAGGCAAGTACTTGGGGGTATTTTGACTCAAGCTTTTCATGGGTGCCTCACATCAACAGGTTTTAAAATGAAGGCTACAAGCACTTATATTTTGCGGGGTTTTTTCACATTTATCTTGGGGGGCAGACCGACAACGTGTTGGGCTCGGTTTATAATGAAGCTCTCAGAAAATGTACTGGGGTTTTAGGTCTCACCTGTGGGTCCCCGTATGGAGAGTGGGAAAACCCCTCTTTCATTACACCGGGGCAATAACCGATTTCTATACGGGCTCAAAGGTTCCGGATCTCTACTCCAGTTGGTTTTCAACCCCCCTTTAGGGTTTGCCCATCCTATGGGAGGGGAAGAGAAACTTTTAAAAATTAAATTTTAAATCCCCCTAAGTTTCTGGCTGTTGGAATTCCCCCAAATTTCCCCCCCTTTGGATAATAAGTCGAGTGGATTTGGTCGGAAATTGGGAAAGGGGGGAAAATCTAAAAGAAGTCAAGAGAGATTTTTTCACATTTTAAGTACCAAGGGTTGGAGCAAAATATACAGATGGTTCGAAATTTAAAATGTGGGGGTTTGCAGCAGGAGCAAAAAAGACTGTCTGGCGTCTTTCTTAGCACCTCGATCTTCACTGCGAGTTACATGCCATCCTTGCAGCGTTAAAGACTAGAGATCTTATGAAACCTTTTATTTTGATATATTGTGACTCTCGTGTGCCCTTTCAAGCAATCAAAGCTTAAAATCATCACATCCGTTGAGGGGGTTTAAGATTGCCCTTCACTGATGTCACACGTAAAAAAGAAACCTGTGTTGGTGCCGCGCATGTTGGTGTATGTGAATGAGCGTCTGATCAAAGGGTAAGGCGCTGCCGCTCACCTTGTGTGCTCGTTTTCCCTCCCACACACCGACCTGAAACCAGCATCAGGGGTTGTCTTCGCATAAAAGGAAGGAAAAAGGAGGGTATTCCGAAATAAACTGCGAGAGATTAGAGATGACCTTGGGGTTGGGTGACTCATCCTCCCAACCCAAAAAATGGAAGTTGCATTTAACAAAGGGTAAAAACGGCACAAAGACGATCATGGGGCCCATGATGGCTAAAAAACAGGCACTTTGTGAGGGATGCCAAGAGCCTTAACAATCGCACATGTAGTGGAAAGATGTGCAACATTCTCAGACCAAAGACGTATGTACTTGTCTCCCCCATATACACTGAAGAATGTATTGGGGGAGGATTGTGACATAGAGGGTCTTATTAGTTTCCTTAGGGAGACTAATAAAATTTAATTATGCATAATGTTTATGCAATAATTTATACACTTAGAGTTAATATTATGCTTTGATTTTTAATTTGTTATTGTTATTTATAAGATATCTATTGATAGATTTTTAAAGTTTTAAACATTTTAATATTTCTGTTTAACAAGGTATTCGCCGCTAATGACCTTAGCTGTTGACGCGGCAGATAATTTTAAATAATCAATCAATCAATCTCTGAAATAAACAACAGAGGTACCGAAGTCATTCTGTACAGAATGCGCCTAGGTTACCACTGTGCATGGCAGATCATACAAACAATAGAACGTGAAGAGAGGTGTTGTATGCATTGCGGCGAGCCGAACGCCACACTTGAACATTACTTAGAGAATTGTGTGCACACGCAATTCCTAAGACAAAGCCCGCAGAACACAGCCGTCGTGCTGGTAAAGAGATTATGTGAGATGCTTACACCACAGCTACAGGAGCGCCTGCTGGCAATCCCAACGCCACGGTAAGCACCGAGTGTCAGACAAACAAATGAGACAGCCATAAAAAGCTGACACAGGCCGGGCCATAAGTAAAAGGCCCGGGCGAAGCCAGAACTTCGCAAATCTCAAGCAAGCAAGCTCCCCACGCGGTGAGGTGACCAATCATAGGCAAGCTAATGCCACCCCATGAGCTCTAGTGAACCTCGTGAAAAGGACAGCAGTGCCCAAGATGAACTTGACATCTCGCCCCATCTTTTTAAGATAATCATCCAGAGTGGATATTATCTATAAAACATCTTGGGCACCGAGGTTCTTGATTCCTTTTAGCCTGGTGCGTTGTCGGTTTCCTCTGGTGAATGTGCCCTGCTAAGGAAAATAGCCTCGACGTTTTCACTTCCCTTGATTGACTGCACTTGGATCCGGAAGTTCTGCAGGTACATGGCCCACCACATGATCCTTGCATTCCCATATTTGGTTCTCCCAAGGCAGGCCAATGGTTGATAGTCTGTCTGTAATATGAACCGTGTATTGTAGACATAATTACAGAATTTCTTCATGGCCCATACGGGAGCCAGACACTCCTTTTCCATGGCTGAGTACCTCACCTCAGAACTCGACAGCTTCTTGCTGGCATAGCTTACAGGGAACAATTCGCTGTCCCATTCCTGCAGCAGTACAGCGCCTATGCCTGTGTCTGATGTGTTGGTACGCAGGACGTATGGACGGGAGTGATCATGGAGTCTTAAGAATCGGCTGATTAGTTAACAGCGATTTGAGAGAGGAATATGCTGCTTCTTGAGGGTCCTCCCATCATACTTTGTTCGGCTGCCCCCTCTTGGTTTGGTCAGAGAGGGGAGCAGCAATGCTGGCATAGTTGGCTATATACTGCCTGTAGTATCCAGTCAGGCCAAGAAAAGCCCGCACTTCTTTCTTGGTCTTCGGACGGGGTGCCTGTTTAATCTTCTCTAGATTACTTTCTAATAGTCCCATGGACCCATTGGAAAGCACATGCCCAATGAACTCCACTCTGTCGGTAGACAGAGTGCATTTAGATGGTCTAGCTGTCATCCCAGCCGCATTGATCCTACTAAAGAGTTCCTCCAGAAGCTGAAGATGTTGCTCCCAAGTGGCATAGTGGACAATGATGTCATCAATGTAACTCTCAACTCCACTCATCCCCTCCAGTAGGATCTTGATGGCACGCACAAGGGTTGCTCCAGCGTTCACCATCCTGAATGGCATCCACAGGAATTCATACTGTCCATCTGGGGTTACAAAAGCAGTCTTGTGAATGTCTTCTTCGGCCACCGGTATTTGCCAGTATCCCTTGCTCAGGTCGATCTTGGTGAAGTATTTTGCCCCTCCTAGCTTGTGCAGTAGGTCTTCTGCGGTGCTCATAGGCATGGGATCAAACTCGATCTTTTTGTTTAGCTGGCGGTAGTCCACACACACCCGATAGGAGCCATCTCTTTTCTTTACCACCATGACTAGCGATGCGTACGGCGAGCGGGATTCCCGGATGATTCCCGTATCCAGCATGTCTCGTACCTCACCTTGAAGGGCTTCCCTGAGCTTATATGGAACAGGATATGGCTTTGCCCGAACAGATATCTCGTCGCTCGTTCGGATATGATGGGTGATAAGGTCGGTCACTCCCGGAAGACCGGAAAACATACCCTGATATTTTCCAATTAAGGACCCCAGTTCCGAGTGCTGAAGTTGGGATAACTGTTGTCCCATCTTGATGTGACCTTGCGAGCTTGAGTCCGTCCGATCGAGGGCCTCTAGGAGATCCCCCGAGATTACGTCCTCACTGTTGTTCTCCTCCCATTCATCACTGCAGCTGCAGCATTCTCAATGTTATGAGCAGGGGGCAGGTCCGTGTTGGAGTCGCCACAAGTGGTTGAAGGCTGCTGGTCAGCTGCACAGTCTGTATGTCTGACTTAGCCTTTCAGGAGGTTGGCATGGAAGGCCTTCAATTTGTTACCCACTCTTAGCTGGTATACATTGCCTCGGTGAGCTTCCACTTTCAGGGGCCCCTTCCACTGCATTAGCAGTTTATTGTGGGTGGCCGGCAGAAGGACCAAAACTTCATCACCCGCCTTGAACTAATGGGCCTTCGTCCTGCAGTCGTACTGCTTTTTGTACTGGTTCTGGGCTCCTAAGTTTCCTCTTGCCAGCACCATGGTCTCTTCAAGCCTCTTGCGGAGGTCAAACACATACTGGTAGCTGGTTTTGACCTGAGGGGCGATTTTTTCCCCCGTCCACAGCTCCCACAGGATTCCCATAGGACCCCGAACCTCATGCCCATATAGGAGTTCAAACGGGGCAAAACCGGTGGATGCCTGAGGCACTTCGCGATAAGCGAAAAGTAGGGGATTCAGGTACCGGTTCCACTGTCGGGGCTGCTCTGCACACAGAAGACTCAACATTGCCTTGAGGGTGCCATTGAATTTCTCCACCAGGCCGTTGCTCATGGGGTGGTAAGGGGTCGTAGGCAACTGCTTCACACTAAGCAGACGGCTCACCTCATGCATGCAGTCAGACATGAATTGTGTTCCCTGGTCATGGATAATCTCCTCTGCTATCTCCTCGGCTGTAGATTCCCATTAAGGCCTCTGCCACTGCCTCAGTCGTGATCCTTTTCAGGGGGACCGCCTCAGGGTACCTGGTTGCATAGTCAACCAACGTGAGGATGCATCAGTGGCCTTCGCTGGATGCTGGTTTTATGGGACCAACGAGGTCCACTGCCACCCGCTTGAAGGGAGTGTCGATCAGTGGTGTTTTTTGCAAAGAGACCTTTGGTACAGTACCCCGTTTCACTGTCCTTTGATACACATCGCATGACTGGCAGAAGTGTCTGACATCGGCTGCACAACCAGGCCAGAAGAAATTACTAAGGACCCTGTCCTTCGTTTTTCTGGTGCTGAGATGACCGCCCATGAGAGAGCAGTGTATTACATCCATCACCTGGCTCCTCAACGGCGTGGGGACAACGACTTGTCAGAGAGGTTGTTCGTGTTTCCCTCTTGGATGGCTTGCAACACGATAAAGGACGTCGTCGACGATCTTGTGCCATATCTCACGCCGTCCTCTACCACGGACCTCTGTAAGCTTAGAGTGGTGTCGAGGTGTTGCTGCTTGACCAGCTCAGCTTTGTTCAACGATGTGCATGGCGAGCTGGCAGGGGTCTTCAGTGTCTCCCGTTGTCTTCTTGCGGCTGCCCTGGTCGTTGCGGTGCCTGCCACTTGATTCGTTTGCTCTGGGGGCCCTGCACCGGGAATTTCTCGATGATAAGGTCAGCAATGAGGTTTGGCATGCACAGACCATTCACCAGATTCGTACTGGCCATGCCCTCCTGACCGTGTTGTCCAACAACTTTATCCTGACAGGAGCCCCAGTATATTCACTGTCCTTTACATATTTCGCTTTCACTATAACTGTAGTACAGCCGGTGTCGCAGAGGACATTAACTTTCCTTTCCCCAACCTTGCCCTCCACCAGATTTAGTCTGCCTTTGCCGGCGATGGTTCCGACTCCCGCATACAAGTTAAAGAGTGAGCTTCTGCTGTCCAAGTCACCCTGGGGATATATTGTGTGCCGGTTCGATTGTCCATGGAAGTCCCGTAGTTCATCGTCTTTCGGCGAGTCTGCTTCATTTAGAGGATACTGTCAGGCTTCGTACATAACATCATTCATTTCCAGCTCCTCTGCTTCGGCGGCTGTAGCACGAGCTTCGCGCGTGCGGTCTGTGCCACTCCTCTGCTGTGTTGAGGGGCATCCTGTGGCCCGGTTCCCGATACGGTTGCACCGGAAGCATCGGGGAGACGAAGGTCCAGTGGGTGGTCGTCGATTCCCTTCTGTCTTCGGCGCAGCACGATCATCAGCGCGATTCCTGGAGGTAGGCTGAGATGACGATGCTCTCTGGTTCGCGCTGTTAATTGTCGACAGACCTCGTGCCTCAAGGTACAGCCCAACGTGTGCGACTAATTCATCGCTATCTTTTGGTGCGCGCTAACGTACAAACGTTTCCAGTCCTTTACCGCATTTATTGAGGAACTGTTCCTTCACCATCAGCCACTTTAAGCCCTCATAGTCATGGCTCACCCCTGATTGCAGGACCCATCTGTCGAAGCAGTCGTTGAGTCAACACATGAATTGTAGTGGTGTTTCTTTCTGAGCTTCGTGGTCCCTCTCTCGGAACTTTTTCCGATAACCTTCTTCTGTAAGGTTGTACCGGGCCAGTAATGCCTTTTTCAGCACGTTATAGTCGAGCTGGCTGCTTGGGGGCAGGTGAGTGAACACATCCAGCACGAGGCCCTTACCCTGGTCTTGTCTCTCTGATTTCTGTTCCTCAGCCTCGCGTCGCCGCCGATCCTTCCGCTCCCGCAACTGCTCTCTCTGCTGTCGTTCTCTATCGGCATAGTACTGTTGCAGCTCGTCTCGCCGAATTCTCTCCTGTTCTTGTATATAGAAAGGCTTCGAGCCCAATTTTCTCAGCCTCCATCAGGTAATCACGTGTGTTAAGCCTTTGTGGCAACTGACTGTCTGATCCTGGCAAGGTCGCCATTGTCAGGTTCTTCAGTAAGGGATCGGACAGGAAAGTCGAAAAGGCACAGGCAAACTTAATAAGTTTCTATTCAGGAAATGGCGATATAAAACGACACGTAAATAAGAGTACAGAGGGGGCACAAAACAATGACTCAGTATCACCGAATCAACGCACACAGTCACCAGCACTAAGTTTAATACACAGTCACAAGCACGAGATTCAAGGCACAGTCACGAGCACTATACGGGGTTATTCGTTCACTTAATCACTTCTTAACACTTGAGCCAGCACTGTATCCGGAGAGGCGCGGTTGCGTAACGAGAGGGGGAAGGTGTCTGCCAAACTTCTGGCTGATGCTCCTTTTATTTGTCCCGACGATGTTTACGACGACATCCTCGTCCCCCCACACGGGGAGACGGCCAATCACGGATGACCTGGGCCCGCCCATTTTGATCGAGTATACATCGCGGAAGGTCCAGTGTATGTTCGGGAAGAGATCTCCCCATGCGGTGAGGCGGCCAATCACAGGCAAGCTAATGCCGCCCCATGAGCTCCAATGAACCTCGTGAAAAGGACAGCAGTGCCCAAGATGAACTTGACATACACAAACTGATAAGAACAAAGACAATAATCAACTCCCTGTCTTGGAGGTTATTCTGCTATGCCCGGGCCATCTAGTGAAGAAACCACAGCAAGAAGCGCCAAGGCATAAGGGTCATTTGGCTCATCACCCAACTCCTCGTCAACATCAGCATGTGGTAATGTTAATTCAGTTGGTGGATGATAGATTTTCAACTGGTTCACATGGACCCACTTCTCTTTGGCACATTCTGCATACAAGTCTTTCACAATGTACACGACAGGACCAACCTTCTTTATGATCCTTGTGGGACCTGTCCATCTTGGGGCCAGTGTTGGGACGTCTGTTTGTTTTGCAAAGTACTAATGAGCTATCTTGCAAGGAAAGGTTCTTCCGGATACGTTGATCGTAATATCTTGTCCATCCTTGCCGTGTGGTGCGGGAGGCTTCTTGTGCTGCTTTCCAAGCGTTCCTGAAGCATCAAGCGAGGAGAATCATCATCATATACAGGTTGTTTTGCCAATCCTACAGTACAGGAATATCTACATGATGGCCTGTAAAAAGGTAGAGTGGTTGATCCATTACAGTTCGGTGAATACTAGTATTCAAGGCAAATCTTACTTGGGGAAGGTAATCATCCCAAGTGTGGACATTATGTGCATATTGCAGTCAGAGCAGCCTTGATTACTCTATTTGTCCTCTCTACTACCCATTTGCCTGTGAATGATATGGCACTGTCATTTTGAAATGGATGAGTAACACCTCACATACAAGAGATATAAGCTTGTTATTAAATTCACCTCCCCCATCAGTTTGTAGCTCCAGAGGTATCCCATATATAGTAAAATAACCATCTATGAAGGCATCAGCAATTGTACGAGCCTTTTTGTCTGGCAAAGGTATCAGCTCTACAAAGTGGCTAATGTGGTCTACTATTACCAACATGTAGAGATTTCCATGTGAAGAACGTGGTAATTGTATAAGATCAACTGAGACGGGCTCCAAAGGATGACTGACTTCAGGAGCTGAAGCAAAGGGTACATTCTTTGAAGCACAGCCTTCCCAGATCTGACACTCTTGGTATTTTGTAACAAACTGCTTAGTCCTGGAAAATATATTAGGGAAATAAAATAATTGCTTTGCTTTGGTGTAGATACGAAACACACCTGGATGTGCGGCTAGTGGCGCACAATGTGATAATCATAAAGCAGACTGCTGAAGCTGTACTGGTATTACGACACATCGAAGAAGGCGATCACTCAGCTCACGGAGATGATACAGAACACCATGACTAATTTCAAATTCACAGATAGATGTTGGAAGCTTACTTTTTGGCAACTGTCCACCTTCTAAGTAGGTGATGATTTCCTTTATTAACAGGTCTTTATTTTGTTCTGCCCTGAGCAATTTTGGGTCCAAAGTTTTAATATTTACCAACGCAATGGCTGCAGCCTGTGAGAACATGTCTGGGACTTGATGGTCACTGCCACATCAATACATGATTTTAAAGTCAGAGTGTTGCAGCTCAACACACCATCGGGACATCGCACGACTTTTGTTTTTTCTGGAATATATATAACAAAGAGGATGGTGATCTGTAAAAACAGTAAAGCGGCATCCATATATATGTGGATCAAAAGCTCCAACAGCTTCCACTACAGCTAAATCTTCACTATCTGTTGCCGAGTAGCGCATCTCTGCTTCTCTTAACTTCCTGCTATAATACGCAAAAGCATGGGCAATACCTGAATCATCCCACTGCACAAGCACCTACAGCCATTTTAGAAGCATTGTGTGTAGCTCAAAAGGCTTCTCATAACATGGGTTATGCAGGACTGGGGCAGAAACTAAAGCGTGTCGAATGGCTGCTGAGCATCTGAGTTCCATTGAAACTTTGTGTCTTTGCGAGTTAACTGAAAGAGTGGAGAGGCAATTGCAGTATAATTCTTAATATGATGCCTAAAGAATAATGAGGCTCCCAGAAAACATCTTACACCTTTTGCATCCTTAGGTCTGGGCATATCTGCTATGGTGGAGACATTATCAGGGTCTGGTAGTATTCCCTCCTCGGAAATTGTGTCCCAGAAACTTGAAGCGGCATACTGCAACCTCACATTTGTCTGCCTTAGGCCAGCAGCATGGATTAAATCTATGGTTTCTTTCAAATCTCTTGAGTTGCTGCTGTAACCCTCTGGAAAAGACAACAATGCTGTCCAAATATGCAGCAGTATGCTTACCGAGAACACCTTAAGCACGAGGTTAATTGTAAGCTGGAAGGTCTGAGGTGCAGTACAAAGGCCATACGGCATTCTGCAGAACTGGAACATTTGAGCACCATCTGAAAAAGCTGCTTTTGGTCTGTCATCTGGTACTACTGGAATAGCCTAATATGTACGTCGAGCATCAAGGGAAGTGAAGATAGCAGAATCATTGAGCTCATCTAACATTTGCTGAACTGGTGGTAAGGGTAACTGTCAGCTACTGTCAGTGCATTAAGATTTCGAAAATCATACAAAATCTTACAGAACCATCCTTCTTCCTCACAAGTGCAACTGGCGAAAGCCAAGGGCTTGTTGATGCTGTATGAGGAAGTCTCCACTGACGGTAACTGTTAGTGCAGCATCTCCTGTTAGACTACTGTGAACTACGTCGGGTACAGCACCGATGTCAGTGAAATCAGAGCTGAAAACGATTTGGATACTTTAGCAATAGATTTTCTATGTGCGTTCGCTCAGAAATGTCTGAATTATCAAGACATGGCAATGTTACTTTATTACTGGTTTCATCAACAGCAGGCAAATTTGTCAGGGTTGGCATGGAAACAGCAGCAACATCATTCTTTCACTATCATGATCAAGAGAAGTTTCCGGGAAGACCATGAACTGATCATCACTATAGCCAAAATCTTGTTCACCATACAATCTCAAAATCGTCTAGGAATAAATAAAGATGCTCTGTGGAAGAACTGGGCGTAACGTCTGTTTCGACTGCCTCCAAGCTTTCAAAGGAGGTTGATATGTCTGGAGATGTACTATCAATAACATCATTAGCTGTAACACGAAAGAGTCTAGCAAGTGAGGTACTTTTACAAAAGGATATAGGCCATGACTGTAAATTAACTACCCAAATTAAAAGGTCTTTCTTATGGGAGAGGACAGCAGAAGGAATGGCCACAGCAGTTGATATTGGCTCAATCACGAAATAATGTTCACTTTTATCACACGGACCCACACCTGGAATGAATCTACCAGACCTAGGAGGAACGGTCACTTTCTTCTGAATATATATGGTGCCGTTAATAATGTAGTGCTTGTTACCCCAGCAAGAAATAGCATTGGTTTGTGCCATCGACGGGACTGTAAATAATGTTTAAAGAAATTTTAAGCAATGTTACCTTGCTTCCAGTGTCAATTAAACAGCAAAGAGGGTGCCCATCTACCATAAGGGTTACAAGGGGTCTGCCATTACTAGTTTGGATTTCGGGGTTGCTCAGTTTCTCTGGAGGAATAACTGTGTAGCCATGGAATCTAATGTGGCAGGTCCTCTTCTGATTCGTGAAAGGGACAGTTCTGACGAACATGTCCAAATCGTTTACATCCCCAGCAGAATTTACCTTCAGGCTTTATGCAGCAGTTAGATGTCAAGTGTCCATGGGCACGATGATAATAGCAGTAGGCGGTAGAGTTTGTACGAGAAGCAGTCTGGTGGTGGACTGGTGAACTACATACTTCGTTCTGGTCGAAGATGTACCATAACGTGTGTTGCTTGGTTGCCGTGCTCTCTGCTATATGTCCATACACGCTGTGCAGCTGCTGCCAGATCCTCCATGTTATTCTGGTTAAGAGGTGCCAATACCAACTGTAAGTATGGTGGAAGTCCTGCCAAAACTGTACGTCTCACAAATTCACTCACATCGCTTACAGATGTGTAATCTGCTGTCCTGATAAAGCTGCCGACTCAACCTCTAAGCGAAAGTCCTGCGGTGATTGCCATCTCGTAGATATTTGGAAGCAGCAGACTAAGGAATTCAGTTGCACTGGATGTACTATGGAACTTTGCTTGAACTCTGGCTTTAAACTCTGCCCAAGAAATTACACCATAAAATAAAGAGGAGTTAATTACTCACTCTACATCACCCATCCTTGCAGCACGAATACGAGTCTCATCTCTGCCGGGCGACACTGCAACTCCATATATCTAAGACAGTAGTCTAATTCATTAATTTGTTTAAGTGGGTTTGCAGCTGGTGACTTTGCCTCAAAGATTAGGATCTGATTCGAGGCTCAACAACAACCACTTGGGTTCCAGATGTTCCAGACGACAATGACATAGGTTGCAAAGGCACACCTGGAACAGGCACATTTGGGTTTGCATTATGTGAGATGCGTATGCCATCTGAAGGTGGAATAATGGATTCACCTACTTGGTTTAAGGGAAGAGGTGATCCACAGGGATGATGACAGTTGCAGAAGCAGCCTCATTCTATGTATTCGATTCGGAAAATTTCCGTGCATGTCAACCAGTAAAATAAGTGTATGGAGTGGTTACCTTGACGAAAACTGAAACACTTTTCATCTATGGCAAAAAGTGTGCACATCGAAAATAAGGGAGATATAGGACAGACAAGTCCCTTCCGTGTTTACCTCGCAAGAATCAAAACAAATGTGACACATTACTGCGATCTACCAAGTAGTCCTTGTATTGCTACGTGCTTGTGAGAACGAATATTTTGTAATTATTAGCATTCGTTTTATCGAATTCATAAATGTAATGCGTTCTTTTACTTTTATTATACTTCATTTACATGTTTTGATTAAGTATTTATGCTATTATATACAATAAGCTTGTGCACATGCGCATTTTGCCACCGGGAGATTTGACAGGCCAGCAGCGCCATTATGTCAAGAAACGCTGGTGAAAAATGTTTCATTTCCAGTACTGCATCGATTCCAGGTCATTTTAAAAACCCTTTGAGGAAATACAGGACAAATTGACATTAGTCTCTATTACAGCATGATACTTGAAAAAGTAAACCATGCAATTGTGACCATAGACCAAAACGAAAAAACGTTAGGTGTTTCGTGTTATAAAGGTATGTGGTTTTACCCTGGAGGTCCAGTGGTCGTAGCCCACTGGCTAAGCTTTATATTACCACGGGGGTCCAGGGGACATAGCCCCCTGACTAGGGAATATATATATCGTAGTGTATAAATTCCACAGGATTAAGGTTAGGTTTTTTTATTGGTTAGGACGCAATGTGCGATTACCACGGGGATCTGGATTATGTGAAATCCTGTAGTTTAGTTTTATTTACTACCCTGGCTAACTGCACAGGCGTGGGCAAGCTGTGGTACATTGGTGCATGGTTATACATATAATGGTATTACATTTAAATTTTAGGCTATGACATTGTTATGATAAATACTATATCAATTAAGGAAAGGAACAATTACATAGTCGTTTATCTACTCATCTGCCACACCGGCGTTCAGGTTGGGCGTGGAAAGCATTGCTACATTTGATATGCAGTCATGTGATGCTACATTCCAAATTTAGGATACAATATAAATATATCTTCTAAGACATCAGAGGATATGAAATAGTTACATAGTTCTTTGTACCTCATGCTAGGTGTCTGAAAGGCTGCAACACGTGGCATGCAAGTGTTCGCTTATATTCTTCATTACACAGTTTACACTTAGTTTCTTCGACATTACAAACTGTACTGATCTGCCAGTACAATCTATATCAAAACTTGTTTCTTGCGGTCACAATATCACACTGTCTTGTCCTTGTTTTATATAAACCATAGATGAATGAATCTTGCATAAACCGTCATAGTGCTTTTTTTACAGCTTTCAGGTGTTTAGAATTAATCAACTCTCAATCCCTTTTAAAGGAACTTTAAGCTGTATAAAAACCTAGAAATGGTACCCCAAAATCTATATCCATACTTTGCTTTTCACACGGACTTTGCCAGGGTCAGCTGACATGCCTGGGATTCCAACTGAAGGAATCCCCAAAAAAAACAA
>NC_051391.1:30680311-30694672 GCF_015228065.2 Penaeus monodon | reverse complement strand
TGAAAAAAGTAAACCATGCAATTGTGACCATAGACCAAACGAAAAAACGTTAGGTGTTCGTGTTATAAAGGTATGTGGTTTACCCTGGAGGTCCAGTGGTCGTAGCCCACTGGCTAAGCTTATATATTACCACGGGGTCCAGGGGACATAGCCCCCTGACTAGGGAATATATAGATCGTAGTGTATAAATCCCACAGGATTAAGTTAGGTTGGTTTATTGGTTAGGACGCAATGTGCGATTACCACGGGGGATCTGGATTATGTGAAATCCTGTAGTTTAGTTTTATTTACTACCCTGGCTAACTGCACAGGCGTGGGCAAGCTGTGGTACATTTGGTGCATGTTATAAACATATAATGGTATTACATTTAAATTTTAGGCTATAACATTATTATGATAAATACTATATCAATTAAGGAAAGGAACAATTACATAGTCGTTTATCTACTCATCTGCCACACCGGCGTTCAGGTTGGGCGTGGAAAGGCATTGCTACATTTGATATGCAGTCATGTGATGCTACATTCCAAATTTAGGATACAATATAAATATATCTTCTAAGACATCAGAGGATATGAAATAGTTACATAGTTCTTTGTACCTCATGCTAGGTGGTCTGAAAGGCTGCAACACGTGGCATGCAAGTGTTCGCTTATATTCTTCATTACACAGTTTACACTTAGTTTCTTCGACATTACAAACTGTACTGACCTGCCAATACAATCTATATCCAAGCCTGTTTCTTGCGGTCACAATATCACACTGTCTTGTTCTTGTTTTATATAAACCATAGGTGAATGAATCTTGCCTAAACCGGTCATAGTGCTTTATGATACAGCTTTCAGGGTGTTGAGAATTAATCAACTCAGTCAAGTCCTCTTTGAAGGAAGCTTTAATGCTGTATAAAATCCTAGAAATAGGTACCCCAAGATCTATATCCATACTTTGCTTGTCACACGCTGACTTTGCCAGGCGATCAGCATGATCATGCCTAGGGATTCCAACATGCAATGGAATCCACACAAAACGTATATCAAGGCCTCGTTCTTTTGCACGATACATGTTTATCCTGATGTCATTTGCGATATTAACTGCACCTTTGTCTAGAGTGTTCAGAGCCTGGAGAGCACTCTGTGAATCACAGAATATTACCCCCGAGCCTTGATTCAATAGAAATTCGGTGGCCATGAGTATTCCTGCCAACTCAGTTTGCGTAGTGCTAGCCAAGTCATGAACCCTCCTACAATCCTGGTGCTGCAAGATATTGTTTTTATATACAACAAAGACACATCCTGCTCTGCTCCCAGACTGCAAGGACCCGTCAGTGTAGCATTCATATGCATTGGATAGAGTTTCAAGATGCTCATTTATAATTGCAAGTGCATACTGCTGTATGCACTTGCACTAGTTATGGGTATGTTCAGCTGAGCTATGTGTTTACATGTTACTTGTATCCATGGATTTGAGTATGAATCGGTGTTGTCATGCAAAGTTAGCTCCTCTGTTCTGTGTTTTAGTTGTCTTTGGAACTCTGTACAATGGAGGGGTTCTCTAATTGATTTGACACCAAATGTGGTATTTATGTATAATATTCTTTCGTAAACAGAGGATAAGTTTAGTCAGTTCTCATATTCACAATTCTTGTTGTTCTAGGGGCACCAAGAATGATCCACATGGCTTCATTTTGTACATGTTCTAAAACTAGTCAACTCTGATTCCTTGAACAACATAGGTGCAATGCACGATAATCTATGACTGACCGTATGTATGACAAGTAAAAGAGTCTTGCAATATTGACATTGATACCATGGTCTTTGTAAACAAGTGTCCTAGGTGGCTTCAGCCGCTCCCACAACCCTTTCTTCAGGTTTCTGATGAACTCTGCATCATTGACAATCACCCCAAGGTATTTGTATTGATGGCAGAGAGCTAGCTATGTCATTTATATGAAACCTTGGCAGAGGGATTGTCTTTGGGTTAAGAGTCTTGTTTTTTCAGTCGAGATTATCAAGCCAGACTCAATAGCCCTTGCTGAGAGTATACCTAGAATCTCTTGCATTCTTTCCTCGGATAAGGATTTGATGCAAATATCATCGGCATTAGATAATGAAGTCATTGCCCTCAAGTGGTATATCGCCTTGTAATCTATGCATTAAGATATTAAATAGCATGGAACTAAGTACACCTCCCTGAGGTGTGCCGAGTTCAAATACTTTTGTATGAGTACTCTTAATTCCCCTGAAGAGAACCTGAGCCGACCAATTCGATAGCTACAGTTTTTCCTGAATACCAAAACTAGCTAGTTGCTCAAGAATTATTTCTCTGTTTGTAATATCAAAGGCAGATTTAAGATCAAGAAATACGGTTTGCGTGCCTGGGTTTGTGTATGTTAAGTATTCTGCAAAACAGTGCTGACTGCTACGCCCTGGGAGAAATCTATACAGTCTGGGGGATAACTTAGCAGTTATGCGATACATAAGCCTGTTCAGTATTATCCTCCCAAGTACTTTGCACAGACAGGAGGTCAAGGAAATGGGTCTGTATTTGTTAGTATTAGGTTTAGGTATGGGAACGATTAAGCTATTAGTCCAGGAGCTTGGGATGATTCCTTGTGATAGGCTGAGTCTATACAAGTGCAAAAGTGGGTTGCCTAGTACCTGAGAAATGTGGCGAAGGACGCTGTAAGTAATGCCATCTTCGCCAGGGGTGGTTGCCTTACCTTTCAGAAGGGCATTACTTAGTTCCCACTCAGTTATTTAGGCAAAGTCGAAAGGGTCAATAGCAGCACAGGCTACTGCTATATTAAAGTTCCTATCTATTTTCGACTTGCCGAGTTGATCTTTTATCCCTTATGGGAGTGAGTTTAGCTGAGAATTCCCGGCCCACTGCTCTAGCAACATATTAGCCTGCTCTTGTGGATTGTGGGACTGCGGTGTTGTGAGAGCTTTACCTGTCAGCCTATTAATTTTTCTCCACATGTCAGCCACAGAAGTTTGAGTATTGATACATTGCAGGAATTGTTCCCAGTGTTTACTACGAATCTGAGTTTTTAATTCTCTTAATTCCTTGTTGGCTTTAAGAAACTGCAGAACATTATCTTTCGTCTTACTATCTTTATAACAATTAGCAAGCTCCTGGACCCGTTTATGTTCCTTGGCCAGAATAGGGTCATTGATCTACCTGGGTGCATGGGAGGCCTGGGGCCTCTTTTTCTTCAAGATTTTTCGTGAACAGACCCATATGTTATAGTAGTCAGTGACAACTTTCAACAGTTATTATTTCATAGGTGTTATACCAGTCATAGACACATGCCTTGAAGTGATGCTCCAGGCCCGGTGGGATAATTATTCTGAGCCTAGGTGATTTAGGGACTGAGTCTCTGTCTACAGTATAGTCTGTTCGGATTGCAAAGTGGTCACTAACTAACTTTCGTCCCAGTGAAGTACAGACGTTACCATGAACTAATTTTTTGCCAAATACGTAATCTAACCTGCCACCTCCCAAATGAGTCTCTGCTTCTGTGTCATATACTGTCAGTGATCTACTGCTGATGAAATGCTTGGATTCTTCTTCATTACTATTATGTTTGTTGTCTTCAAAGTGTGGATGCCTTGCATTGAAGTCTCCCATGCATAACGTGCCTTGGTTGTGAAAATTGGGGAGAGAACTAGCCAGAAATTTAGAGTATCTGGCATAAACATTATACAGTGAAAAATACCCAGAGGCAGTCTGGATTTTGAAATGATGAAATTGAACATCAGTGTTCTCAGATTTTTTAACAATTTATGTGGTAGTGTTACCTTCACATATGTCAACAATCCAGTCATGGCTGTGTTCACATATGAATAATACCCCTTAAGTGCGGGTGCTATTTTCATCTTAGCAGCGGCAGCAAAAGGTTCTTGCACGCATATAACATCAATATTATATTTGTGGATGTAAAATTCTAGATCATTTAGCCTAGGCTTAATGCTACGCATATTCCATGATATGAATTTGATTTTTGTTTATCCATATGTGAATAGTGTTTTAGTAGGCAACCTGTACTTCATGCCGTTATATCCTCTAATATTACAAATTATAGATTCAAATAAGAAATATAACTTTATGATTATGGATTTCTTTACAGATGGTAGTAGTGGACTGAAAATTACTTTTAACCATTTCAAACATTTGGTCTTGGCTTCGTTCCACTTCACAGCACAGTCCCTTCCGTTGTTGTGTCAGATGCACCTGAGGGGCTGGTTGCGTCACTGGATTCGACATCACAGGGATCCTGATTTTGTTCGTGGCTGCTGTCAGCGCTGATACACCCACCCTGGTTATCAGCAATGGAGGTCTGACATCGATTCTCCTCGTTCGCTCTTTTTTCACTAATGGTAACGCTAGTATCACGACAATGACAGTCACTTTTATTTTTTTCCATTCCCTGCCTCAGCGTTGTTATTTCATTAATTAAGTTATTGTTTTGAGCTTTCAGAGCTTTTATTTCCTTTAGAAGTTCAAACACATTTACGTCGCCTTGGTCAGCTGGCGTGACGTCACTTCTGTCACATGGTTTTGCGGGGGATTCCCCCGGCAGTCCTGCGGTCATCCCTGCCTGAGGGTGAGGGACAGTTGCCTCGGCTGTCACCTGGGAGGGAGGGGGGCGTGGTCTTCAATTCAGAGAGTATGTCAGCTTTGCGGCCCGAGATATCCTCCGTGAAGATCAGCATCATCGGTCGCGGGTTGGGTTGGGAGGGCCGCGCTGGTCACTCGCGGTCGGTGCTGGTACCACAGGGGGTGGAGGGGGAGGGGATAGGGCAGGGAGGGCCGTGCACCCCTGTCGTGGACAGATACGCATTATTCGTAAACAACGCGAGGCAGAGCGGACACACCATCCGGTCGCAACATCAAAAAATAGAACAATACAGGAAGGTGGGGACGAAGTCCAGAAGCTATGGTCAGATGAAAAGATGGTAAACAGGATAAATGACCCATGACGTCAAACTGAGCACATGACTAACAGAAGCTTCTAGAAGCCACGAATACGAAAACAACTAGTTAGAGGCGATCACTAGATATATCACAATATTCAAGTCGGGTATCAAGAAAATAACACGGAAGGCAGACAGACAAAAGTTAAAGTGATAAATACAGTGTTGAAAATTTGCTGGGACATAGGAAAGTCCTGACGCAGATAGTTTTCAAATAAGTGAAGAGAAATTATAATTATATTCATGATAACTGCTAAGGGTGTGACAGGAAGGGCCCCCATAGCGGGGATAAAAGACGGGTCGAGACAGACCAACGGAGGAGTAGGAGTTTGGAGTTGGCTTCGAAAGTCATCCCTGGTAGCACCTTGCAGCCATGTCACTTTGGTGGCATTTTTGGGTAAGCCCTATTGAAGCAGTTTAAGTGTTTCTTGTTTAAGGGGGAACATGGTGGACGGGAATGTGCTATGGAAAATGTGTATTAAGTAGTTTATAAGTATATCTTGATTGATGTATGACTATATAAAGGACCAAAAATTGTATCTGACTAAGTTCAGTTGAGAAGTAATAATTATATAATGGAATAATTATAGATTCGATTGTCAAGTTTGAAGAATGATATAATTGAAGACATATAGATTTGAATTCTAAGTGTACTGATATATTGAGTTAGCATAGAGAGTAAGGAATTAATGATTTACTTTTACGAGATCTCAGCTCTACGGAAGTGTGACTTAACAGTGAGGATGATTGTTAATTTCCGGTAGAGCGTAAGAATAAGTTTGTGTTTTGTATGTAATCATTAAGTATTTCCTAGAATAAGTTTGCTTGACTTAATTGCGGCTTAGCAATATTAATTCAGTATTATGATTCCTTGATTAAGCACAAGACATTTTATGTCCATTTTCAGAATGTACTCATTTACTTTTTGATGGAGATAATCTTGAGTTTTAGTTAGTAATTGTGTAAAGACATCAACTTAGTATTTTAAATTGCTTGGTATAAGTAATTCATCTTGCCTAAATATAATTCTCACTATTTTCTGTATTTCAATTTGTTTACAAATATTTTTATGATTTCAATCATTGTATGTGAAGAAAGGATTTTTTTTATTAACTGCTTACATCTATTTTAAGCATTGACATTGGTTAATTAATAACAGCTTGCTTAAATTTATATTATGTAGTTTGTATATTAACAATTAGAGTAAAGTGGCAAGTTATTTGTTAAAGTTAAAAGATGGATATTTAATATGGTATAATTATTGTATTGGATTATAATGAACTCAGATGTTATATTATTGACATATAAATTTATGTGATTGACTTTACATGTTTACTATATATAATACTTTACAGTTAATGAATTGGTTGTAAATTCTCTAATAAGTTGTGAACTTTCCTTTACATTTGATTAAACAAATTAATACAAGTTGAAAGAGTAAGATCTGTGAGAGAAATATGACTAGTATGAACTATTAAGATTATATCAGATACTGAGGAGATAATATAATATGTTGATGCAAAGAGGCAACAACACCCCCAGTGCCAGGCAGTCACACCTGTCATCCCACACCTGAAGCATGATGGGACAAAACGTGGTGCATCTGCAGTACTCTCTCCTTCTGCAGCACTGCGAGGGCACTCCTTGGCAGTATGTTGGTCACCACATGCTGCACAGCGTGCCTTGCCCTTGCAATACTTAGCTACATGGCCACTTCCCATGCAGTTATAGCAGATCACAGGGGATGCCCTCCACGGCCGCACTTGGCTGGCGGGGATGTATTATCCAAAGAAGTGGTATGTACTGGGAGGTGGTTGCTCTCCTTTCCATATTATGCAAATGCGGTTTAGTGGTTTCCCATCCTTATGGCCTTGTGAACTCCGTCGAGTGCATACACATTTTCAAGATCGAGATCCTTGTTGTTGTGTGTCACAAGGTATTCGTCATATTTTTTCTCGTTTTTGTGGTTCATCACATAGCTTGAAGGTGATACCTCCAATTGATCCTTTAATAAGGTCGTCAATGTATTTCTGCTGCGAGCGAGCGACATACACATACGGTGAGGAGAGAGTGTCTCCTCGCACAAGGTCGAGGGGGGTGTCCCTCAGGGCCGGAGGGTCGTTGCCGAGGTCCTGCAGCCATTTCATTTTTTTCGATTTCGTTTTGCCTTCAGGTAAGGCGAGGCGGACGTATTCTTCTTTGGTGCCAGTGGTGTCTTACCGGCTTTGCCGGGCTTTCTTTTTTTCTTTGCTTTCGACTTCACTAATGTGAAGCCGTCACTTCCTCCTTCAGCGTCGCCCGCCCGGCTCGCCCGCCTCGTGACAAGTGATATACAGCGCTCGGGGCAACGGGGCACTCAGCTCTAACGGTTACCACAGCAGTATTTGGCATTCGGTAGAGGAATTATTTCAAATTCCCTTACAAGCATAACTATTATCACATCACTACTGTCATGTCACTGACTTGCGGATTATATGAGCACCAAATGTTCATGAATTCCTTGTACAACTTTCTCGTATATGATGCAAAAGGTTCGTGTGTAAGAGACGAGGGCACCGGAGCACGGGCAACACACGACCTCTCCGTATGAGGTCACGGTGTGTACTGAAATCCCGTAAGTTAAGTTAAGTTAAGTAAGTTTATTTACCACCCTGGCTATCTGCTCAGGCGTGGGCAATCATGATTACAGTTTTACATATATCTGACATTGTACAGTAGTCTGTAACTACTGTAGTTGTACAAGGTAAAATATAAATATAAATCATACATCATACAAAAATTATTACTTACATATGCTTTTGCCACTGTGTTTGAATAACACTGTTATTTGCATACGGGAGTTATCACATAGTAAATTTAGGGTATAGTACGAGTATATCTTCCAATGTATCAGATGAAATGAAATATTCACATAGTTCTTTATACCTCATGTTAGGTGGTCTGAAAGGCTGTATCACATGACATTCCGAGATATAGTGCTCAAGCGTTCGTTTGTTTTCTTCGTTACACAGTCTACATCTAGATTCATCTGCACTTCTTGCACCGTGCAGTTGCCAGTACATTCTGTAACCTAAACGTATTCTGGCAATAACCACGTCACACTGTCTGGTTTGACTTCGGTGCCACCCATAGGAAGGCTTGCCATCCCTATACTGATCGTAGTGCCTTATGGTACAGCTTTCAGGCCTTTGAGTGTTAATCAGATCTACTAGTTCTTCCTTATGAGAACTTTTCAATATATGTGCAACCCTAGCAAGAGGCATCCCAAGATCTATGTTCACAATATCCTTGCTGCAGGCTTCTTTCGCCAATTTGTCTACGTGGTCGTGCTTGCGTATGCCAACATGAGATGGTATCCATACAAACTGTATGTTAAATTACGCTCTGTTGCATAGGTTACGTTACGCTTAATGCAACTCACAATTTCTTCATCGCCACCTGCTTTGAAAGAATTTAGCGTCCGAAGAGCACTTTGAGAGTCACAGAAAACTACTCCAGAGCCCCTAGACATTAAGAATTCCGTTGCGAGGAGTATACCTGCCAGCTCCGTTTGTGTAGTGCTGGCCCAGTTTTGTATTCTCATATTAACTTGATGTTGTAGTAAGCCATTTTTGTATACAGCGCAAGCACAACCAGCTTTGTATCCAGACTGTACGGATCCGTCGGCGAAAACACTCATATGCATCATCACCCATAGATTCTGTGTGTTCCGTTACCGTTGCTAGCGCAATTTGTTTCAACACACAGTTATGCACCCTGTTTTTTTGTGGTAGACATGTAAGGTGCACGATTAATGTTGAATTTTTCCATGGTGGAATGGAGCGACCTTTTGGTATTTTACTAATTGGAACATTGAGTTTTATAATGTTCATGGAGATTTTGTGTATCAGAGGGCGCGCGTGTGTGTGATTTGTCACGTCTACTTGCGTGATTTTATGTTGCAGTTGTTTTTGGAAATCTGAGAGATACGAGGGTTCCCTCAGAGCTTTGACCCCAAATATGGTGGAAATAAATATTATTCTATCAGAAATGGATGGTAAGTTTAATTCTGATCTCATGTTTACTATCCTTGCTGTTCTCGGGGCGCCGAGGATAATCCTCATAGCTTCATTTTGCACTACCTCCAAACTACCTATTTCTGATTCCTTACACTGCAACAAGTGCAGTGCATGGTAGTCTACAACTGACCTTATAAAGCCAAGTAAAACAGTCTAGCGAGCTTAACATTGATGCCATGTTCTCTTCCGACAAGAACTTTCAAAGGTTTCAATCTCTCCCAGAGTCTCTTCTTTAGAGAGAGGACCAGGTCTGCATCATTTACATTCACCCCGAGATATTTATACTTGTGGCATATGTCAAGCTCCTGGTCACCTATGCGAAAAGTGGGTGGGGGTATGATACATGGGTTTAGAGCCATTGTTTTCTCAGCGGAAATGACTAATCCACACTCATGTGCCTTTGCTGTGATTCTGTCGAGAATTATTTGCATCCTCACTTGTGATGATGCTCTGACGCATATGTCATCAGCATAGCATATAATGGATTCACCATCCCCAAGTGGGATATCTGCCACCAGCTTGTGCATGAGGACATTGAACAGCATAGGGCTGAGAACTCCTCCCTGTGGCGTCCCAAGTTCAAAAGACTGTGAAGTGGAACTTCTCACTCCCCTGAACAGGACACTTGCAGATCTGTTCGAGAGATACATTCTAATCCAGTTCAATATTTTACCCCGGATGCCAAAGCTTACTAATTGTTCTAGGATAACTTCTCTGTTTGCAATGTCAAAAGCTGACTTAAGGTCAAGGAAAACAGTGTGCTTCCCTGGATTAGAGTGTGAAAAGTACTCTGCAAAGCAATGTTGTGTGCTACGTCCCGATAGAAATCCGTACAGTCTGTGAGATAATTTACCTTGTAACCTGTCCCTGAGTCTGTTCAAAATTATCCTTTCTAGAACTTTGCATACACATGAGGTTAATGAAATTGGTCGGTATTTATCAGTGTTTGATTTCGGTATAGGGATGATTAGACTGCGTGTCCAGGAGCCAGGCAGAATACCTTGTGACAAACTTAACCTGTATAGGTGCAAAAGGGGATTACCAGGTACCTGAGCTATAAGTCGGAGGACACTATAGGTAATTCCATCCTCACCTGGGGCGGACGCTTTTCCTTTGATCAGTGCATTGTTCAGTTCCCACTCAGTGATCTCAGCAAAGTCTGAGGGGTCAGTATCAGAACATCCAATCTCAATGGCAAATTTGCGTGCAATTTTAGATTGACTAAGGTGATCCTGAATATTTGTGGGAAGTGAGCTCAATTTGGACGCTCCAGCCCATTGACTAAGGAGCATATCTGCTTGTGCAAGAGGACTATGGAACTGCGGGGTGTTAGTTGGTTTGCCTGAAATTCGATTAATTTTTTTTGTTAGCTTTAAGAAATTCAATAAGGTTGTCACGGGTATTATCCTGCTTGTAGATATCATAAAGCTCCTGAACTCGCTTTTGTTCCCTTAATAATGTAGGGTCACCGACCCACTTAGGTTGTTTGCAGCGTTGTGAGTTGCTGTTCTTGAAGGTTTTCTTTGGACAGACCCAAGTGTTGTAGTAATCAGTGACCACTGTTGTCATGTCCATGGAAAATTTATCAACACTTGTTACTGTGTAATCATTATACCAGTCATAGATACGTGATTTAAAGTGATGCTCAAGGTAAGGAGGGATAGAAATTTGACCCTATTGTTTTTGGTGACTGAGTATTATCAACAGCGTATCTCGTTACTATTGCAAAGTGGTCACTGATTAGCTCTGTTGCAAGCATGCTTCTGACGTTTCCATGCACAAGATCCCTTCCTATTACATAATCTAGCCTGCCCCCCGCCACGTGAGTTTGCCTGTCTGTATCATATACTGTCATAGATCTGTTGTTCACAAAATGTCGGAACTCTTCGCCATTTTCATTACATTGACTATCTCCAAATGTATAATGTCTAGCATTAAAATCTCCCATGCATATTGTGCCGTGATTCTGAAAGTTGGGCAGTGAATCAGTCTGAAACTTTCTACACCTTGCGTATACATTGTACAGAGAGAAAAACCCAGAGGCTGTTCGAATATGTAAATGCTGATACTGCACATTATTGTCATTAGATTTCTGCACCAACTTATGCGGTATGGTGTCACTGACATAAGTCAATAGGCCTGTCATTCCTGTGTTCGTATAGGAGTGGTAGCCTCTAATTCTAGGGCGGTTTTTATTTTAGTGACTGATATGAAGGGCTCTTGTAAACAGATAACGTCAACATTATTGTTATGAATATAGTAAAGCAAGTCATTAATTCTACGGTTGACACCACGTATATTCCATGAAAGAAAAGTAATTGTTTTCTTGTCCCCCATCACACCCTATGTTTAACTGATTGGTCAAATTTCTGTTTGATGAAACTCTTTAGTCTGCATATTTCTTGTACTGCATTACGTATTTGTGTTGTATCTTCTTTATTTATCTGTTTGCGCGCTTTCCGCGTATTGATACTATACGCATAATCCGTACCTGATAGCATTTTCTGAGTGATGTCCCACAGATCGGCCGTTTCCTTCGCATCTTCGTCAGCGTCATTTTACGGTCACTGTCGTCACTGTTTTCAGATGGTCCGCCGTGCGTAATAATAATATCAGAGACCTCATTCGTATTTTCAACATCACTAACATCATCAGAACGCACATTTTCCCTGTCTACACGCTCACTTTTGTCGTGCGTAATAATAATATCAGAGACCTCATTCGTATTTTCAACATCACTCATCACTAACATCATCAGAACGCACATTTTCCCTGTCTACACGATCACTTTTGTTCTCCATTATCATTTTTTTCAATTCAGCAATCTCTTGCCTGATGCTTTTTTTCATTTCAGCAATCTCTTGCCTGATGCTTCTTATTTCCTCGGCCGTATCCATGTCTTTTTCACCAATGGTTTCTCCTGTGGCACTGTTTCCTAGGATGGGGAATCCCCCTGGCAGTTGCGGGAATTCCTGTGGGTTGGTGACGTCACGCGGCCCAGGGTGGGTGTGTGTGGCTGGGCTGGGCATCGCCACTCCGCGGTCGATGGGTACGGTCGGGGCAGGTGGGGGGGGTGCTCGTGGCGGTTTGTGGGGGCAGTTACGGTGCCAGGCCGTCACACCCTCCGCTCTGCACCTGACGCACCTCTTCACGATGGTGGGGGCGTCCTCATTGTCGTTGTCCTTTCCGTCGTTTCTTGCAGGGCAGTCCTTTGCCTGGTGAGCTCCTGCACAGACAGCACACGCTGTGTCCTTCCTGCAATATTTAGCTACGTGGCCATAACCTTGACACTTGTAGCAGACTACAACCTCTGAGCACCACGGTCGAATGGAGCTCGGCTCTATGTATCTTCCAAAGAATTGGTACTCTGTAGGTGGCGGCTGTTCACCGCTCCATACAATGATGAGCCTGTTCAAGGGCTGTCCGTCCTTATAGATCCTCCGGGCTTTAAAAACGCCCGGAAGATGCAGTGCTTCCTCAGCGGCCGCCTCCTTCGGAAACCTGGTAACCAGGTATTCCCCGTATTTTTTCTTTTTAGGCTGAAACTCGTCTTTGTTTTGCAGAGAGATCCCCGCAAAAGTGCCATTAATCATCATGGCCACATATTGTTGTTGTTCTCGTCGTACATAGACGTAGCGCGAAGATATCCATCTCCCCTGCACCATGTCTAGCGGGCCTTCCTCTTGGAGGGGCGGCAGCTGGCTGACCTCCCTCATCCACCTTATTTTATCGACGGAAGTCGTGTCCTCAGGAAAGGCCAGTCTAATGTACCTCTCCCGGGGGGCGATGGGTTCGCGCTTTTGGGTCATTCCGTTTGCTTTCTTGGTCAGGTTGCTGGTGTTATTCGGCATGGTTTTCACTTTTTTCCTTTTGGTCTGAACGAGTTGGAATCCCTCGTTATCAGCATCAGGGTCGGCAGTCGAATCCACATCGTTCACATCCCTATGTTCGGTGGAATCAATCCCTCCCATAGAGTGGAGGGTTGAGGGGGTGGTAGTTGGCACTGGTACTGGGGGGGCATCGAGCGCGTCCACACCCTCATCCATGGTAGGGCAGTGAGGGGGTGGTTGTCCCGTCCGCTTCTTGGGTGATTAATTCCCTGCGGTCGGGCGCGGGGAGGGTGCGAGCGCCAGGTCAAGTGCTGTCACACATACATTCACCAGGTCTCGCCAACGGTCGTTGGTACAGCACCCTGTTACCTTAGCATCACACTCAGTATTCGTAATTTTTACTAGGCACTGTTTTTTCTGGAGTCCCTGACCATAATATCCGACACAATTTGGTGTATGTACACACACACACACACCACGCACACTCTGAGTATAAGGACAACCCAGTTGAGGGGGTTTATCCCCGTAAAATCGTCCAGAACACAGGAGAAATCCTGATGACGTCCTGCTTTGGTGTTACTAGGCTTACAACTGAAATCCCGTAGAGTTTTACCCATGGGTTTGGTTCCCGTAGAATTTTTTCTCTCTCGAAAGTTGGCGCGCCGGTACGTAGACTTTGAAAGATGGCGGCGGCGCCCGTAGAGTTTCATTGTCCGATTTTAAACGTTTTTTTTTGTGCTTGTTTTACATATTTCTGTTATTTTTTCTTCTTATTTTAGCCTGTTTTACCCCACAGTTTCCCTGGTCTACTTCATGCCCTCCCCTGCTATCGGGACCTATCAAATCACATCAAGAATGTCGGCTGCATAATGCAACTGAAATGATCATCAGATTCGTTCTCATCACACGAAAACAAATCTGATGATATAAATATTGTCAGGGAAGACAAGATATATCCCGAAGGAGAAACCTCATATTTCCAAGCTCCTGTGCTATTGTCATTAAACTCTTGCTGTCGTTTATTCATTGTTTCCTGTGCCTCCATCCTACTCAGTGCGTCGGCACATTGTTGCCTCGTATATTGGATGGAAGTCTGAAAAATGTCCATTTTAGAATTTAAACTTCGTAAAATTTCCTGCAAACCAGACAAATCGCCAGAACCCGAAGTTTGCTGCTCCTCTCTGTCTGTCGAGCTACCGGCTGCTGCTTCTGGCAGACCATCTTTCCTGCAAACCATTTTGTTCTGTTAATTAATATCAAAGTACAGTACTAGACTAATGTTCACTTTACACTTTACAGCACTATAAGGCAAATTTAAAACACTGCACAAAGTGTAGATTTCAAACACAAACATAACACAATAATTGTACACAAGAATAACATTCCACAAACGAGACACTAAAAGAATAAGCAAAATCAACTTGTACATGTAAAAGTTACAAAGACAGAAAAACTAGTTAAATAACATGCATTATTATATAATAACTGCTCTGTAAT
>NC_051391.1:30648152-30680211 GCF_015228065.2 Penaeus monodon | reverse complement strand
AAGGGGGCCAATGGGAAAAAAGAAAGGGTTTAGGGGGGGGGTTTTTTCCTCCTAGGGGTTTTCTTTTTTGGGGAAAAATTTTTATTTTTCGCCTTTTTTAAAATTTTTCCCCCGGAAAGGGTTTATTTCGGGTGAAAGTTAGAGTGTGGAAAACATTTTTTTTTCCCAAAGTTTTTTTACCCAAAGAATTTTTGGGGTTTTGGCTTTTCACGGCTTTCCCGCCCCCTTTTTAAATTTTTTTTTTTGGGGGGAGTTACCTTGCTAGGGCCCCCGGGTCCCCCCAATTTTTTAGGGTTTGGTGTGTTTTCCCCGGGGGGGGTTTTTTGGGGCGGGAGGGCCTTTCTTTGGAATTTTGGGAGCCTTCCTTTTTTCCAAACATTCTACTGGGTTTTTTTAAAAGGGGCGTTTACAGGGGGGGGGGGGTTTTTAAAAGGTTTTCCCCGCAATTTTACTTCCCGGAAGGGATTTTGGGGTTTTGGATTTAATTTGGGTTAACGGGGGGGTTTTCCCTTTTTGGTTAGGGTTTAAGGGGTGGCTTTTAAAAATTTTTGGGGGTTTTTTTAGAAGGGAAAAAAAGGGGCCTTTTTGGGGGTTTTAAAAACCCCCCCCCCGCCACGGCTGGGGGGCCAAAGGGGGGGTTTCGCCCTTCGGGGGGGGGTTTTTCGGGGAAAACAAAAGTTTCCGGAGGGCCCCCGGGGTGGGAAAGGGTTTTAACGGCCTTGGGGTTTTTCCCCCTGCATATCTAAGAAATTTTTTTTTTGTGCTTTTTTTTAAAAAGGGGGAAACCCCGGGTTTTTGGCTCTCCTTTTTGGGGGTTTGAAATTTTTTTTTTTGTTTTTTTTCCCCGGGTTGTGAAAAGGTTTTTAAAAGGGGTTTTTCCGGAATGGCCCCCCAGCTTTTTTTTTTGGTTGAAGGAGGGGGAAAAATTTTTTTGGGGGGGTTTTTTGGCCCGGGTTTTAAATAAGGGGGGGTTTTTTTGTGTTCACCATTTCTTTTTTTCGGACCGGGGGCTTTTTTTAAGGTTTGGGCTGAGGGGGGGTTTTCCGGGGTTTTTTTGTTAAAGGGAAAACCTTTTTTAATTTTTTTAGTTGGGGCGGAATCAGTCGTTTGCCGAGTTTCCCCGGGTTTGGAATTTTTGAACCAAAGGGTTCTCTCTTTTTTTTTAAAAAATTTTTTTTTTATTTAGCCCCCCTTTAAAAAAAAAATTTTGGCCCTTAAAATTTTCGGAAAAACCCGACCATTTTGGACTTTCAGTCCCGCCAGGGGTCAGTCCCGCCCCCCCGGAATTTTGGGGTTTAATCCTTTAGGGGTTTTGGGGGTTAAAAATATGTAATTTGGGGATTTTTATGTTTTGTTTTTAAGGGAAAGGGGTGGGGGGTTTGGGGGGGGGGCCGATTGTTAGGGGGGGGGGGCGGGGTTGGGTTTTGGTCCAGAGTAGGTTCCAGGGGCCGGGGCGGGGTTTGCTTTCAAAAAACCCCCGGGGGTTGCCGGGGTTTGGTCCTGGGGGGTTTTTTCCCTGGGGGGGGCCGGGGGGTTTTTATTGGACCCCCAAAGTCTTTAACTTGGGCTAAGTTTTGTTTGGGCCCCCTTTTGGTTTATTGGCCCTTTTCGGTGTTCCCCCGGGGGAGGAGACTTTGGTTTGGAAAACAAAGGGGGGGGTGGTGGGGTTTAAAGGGGGGCCCCCCCCTTTTTTTTTAAAAGGATGGGGGTCCCCTTTCCTTTCCCTTTGGGGGCCCTTGGGGGTTTTTTTTTCCCCCCTTTTTTTTGGGGAACAAGCCCCCTTTTTGGGCACACTTTTACACCCCCGTTTGCTTTTTTACAGAACCCTAAACAAAAATTTTGGAACCCCCTTGGTTTTTTTTGGGGGGGTTTTGGGGTTTGAAAACCCCCAAAATTTTGAAAGGGGAACCCTAAATTTTTGAGGGGAAAAAAAAACCTTAAAAACCCTTTTCCTTTTTTTTTGGGGGCCCCCAGGAAAAAACTTTTTTAAAAAATTTTTCAAAAATCTCCCTTGGGCCCCCCGGGAAAAAAACCCCTTTTCCTTTTCAACCCTAAAAAAATTTTTTTTCCCCAAAATTTTTAAACCCGAAACTTTACGAAGTAAAGGAAAAAAAGGGGGGGAAACCAATCCGGCGGACGTTTGGGTTTTCCGCAATTTGGCCTTTTAAAAAACCGGTACCCTAAAGAGGGGACAAAAGGGGTTTTTTTGAAATGATTTGGGGCCATTTTTTTCGGGGGCCAAAATTTTTTTTTGCCTAAAGGATGGATTTTGGGTTGGCCCTTTTTTTAAAACCTTGTTAAAAAACCCACTGCTACCCCCGGGCAAAAAAAAGGCGGGGGCCCTATTTGGGCCCGGCCAGGGGGTTAAATTTTAGGGGGGGCCCCTTTTCCCCGGTTGGGGGGTTTTTCCCAAAATTTTTGGAAGAGGCGGCCCGGGGGGGGTTGGGCCCCCCCGGAAAAAAAAACCCCCCTTTAAAAAACCAAAAAAGTACAAGGTTGGGAAAAAAAAACAAAAGGGTGGGGGGGGGGCCCCCAAAAGGGGACCAATAAAAAATTTGACCCTAGTTTTTAATCCCGGGGAAACTGCAATTCCGTTTGTTTCTGGAGTTTGGAAGTTCGTTTGCCCGGGGCCCCCCTTTGGGGCCCCGGGCCCTGTTGTTTTTTGGGTTTTATTTTTTTGCCCGGTTAACCTTTTTTTCCCAAAAAGGGGGTCCTAGGGGGGGGAAACCGCTTCCTTTTAAAACGCGGTGTTTTGGGCCTTTTTTGGGAAGGGTTTTTTCCCCCCCCAAAACCGGGGGGTTCGGCGAAGGGGGGAACCACCCTTTTACTTCTTGGTTTTAAATTCCCCCTGCCCCTTTGGTAAGGGGGCCCCTTCGTCCCCCCGGGCCCCTCGGGGTCTGGGTACAGGCCCCGGGGGAAAACCCGTTTTTAAGGCGGGAGGGGGGTTTGGCCCCTCCCGAAATTTTTTAAAATTTTTTGGGGGTTTGTATTTTTGGGGGGGGGAACCCCCCCCTTTGAAGGGGAAAAAGGTTGCCCCCCGGGGGGAAACCATTTAGTTTTCGGGGAAATTTTTAAACCTTGGGGGGGGGGCCCCCAGGGGGTTGTTCGGGGGGTTGCGGGGGAAGGGTTCCCTTTTTTGGGGTTTGGGCCCCGGTTTTCCCCCCTCAAGGTGGGGCCGGGGAAATTTTGCCCCCCCTTGCGGGGGCGGGGGGTTTACCCCGGTTTGTGGACCCCTTCTGAAGCCCGCCTGCGGTGGGGCAAGGGATACCGACCCCTTTGGTATTTTTGCTGGGGGTTTAGTTTTGCCCCGGGGTTTTTTTAAAGGCTTCCAAAACCCTTTTTTTCCCATTCCCAGCGGAACCCCGGGTTTTGTCCCCGGACTTCAAAAGGGGTGGAAGCCATGCCTTTGGGCCCTTTTGGGGCTATAAGGATTGGAACGAGAGTTACTCGTACCGCCTGCGCCCAGCAGGCGCCAACCCAACCAGAAAGCTTGTGGGGGAAAAGCCCTGGGAACCACACAGGTGGATAGGCTGTGGTCCCACAGCCTGCCGACCACCTTTATCTGGGGCTTGTGGTTGGCGGGGCGGCAGAGGTGGCTTTTACCCGGACGTGACCACCCGAGGCTTAAACTCCAGGCGTGACTTCCGGGTAGGCGCTCGGAAACATCCGGTCCTTGCGGCAGGATGAGCGGTTACCTCTGGCTACGCGGGAATTGGAAGCGGACTGGGAGTTGAGCGGCGGCCCTCTCAGAGGTGAGAAGGGACCTGAGCGGCAAGATCAGTTGTGGGTGGTTACACATATACTGGTCGGGCCGGCAGCGATGGGTCACCACCTCCAGGGTTGTAGATCAGCCATCTCAGTCAGACTTCAGCCTGCGGTAGCGAGGTGACAACCGGTGATGAGCGTATCATGGCATTTGGACTGAAGCCTGCTTTTGGCTTCTTGTCTCTTATTGCTGTATTATACGCTCTACACGATGTACATAAACCGATGTGAAAGAAGCCGTTCTACGCCAACTCGCATCTGTGCAGACGATTGCCCCAGGCGAGACATTCGCATTGTTCTGGGCGGACTTCAATGCAGTATCCGGCTGTGACCGAGCAGGACGACGAGATTGTCACTTGTCGGCACCCATGGCTCGGAGCTGATCCCAGCAGCGAGGAATAAGCCTCCTTCTCCGGGACTTTGCTAGGTCCCAGAAAATGAGGACTCTGGCTCCTGGTACCAGCGCTCCACTTCGCACGCTGGACATGGTGTACAGCGATACGGGTAATGTGGCCAAGGAGATCGACCACCATTCCTGGTCAGGCACGCGATGGAGGAACCTCCAGAACTGCAGGTTTACCGGGAGTGCTGAGTTCTGTGGCAAACGCGGGGGGGGGGGGAAACCATAGGCTGCTGTGGCTACACTGTAGTGTACCACTTCAAAATCCCGTCCCTCCAGTGGCCACCCTAGGTGTTCACTGGACAGACTAAGGGAGGAGGATGGTGCTGGGAGTTCGCCACGGCAGTGTTGAACGATTCTCAGAAAACAGGCAACCTGACGGATAGGGGAGTCCTTCAAGCGGTAACACTCGAAGCAGCTCAGGAGTCCATTGGCGGCACGCCCAAGACAAGGCAGAATACCATACTCCCTGGAGACATTAGAGGCCACTGAAGCGTGTGTCGCAAGGCTCGGCTGAATGGGAATCAAGTCTTGCGTCGTCCATGGTGATAGGGCTCAGGGACCACTGCTGAGAAGGACAAGGAACAGTTCATCAGGGACTCTTGCTGAGGAGGTCGAAGGCATTTCTTGGTAAAGACCTTTGCCCTGCCTACCAAGCCCTGAGGAAAAACGAACCCTAAGCCCTCCTCACAAAGACTGCAGTCGATCAGCGGTATGGACGGATCATCTCCGATCATGTGGGGTCGTGAACGTTGGGCTGAGTATTTGGAACAATTGTACCAGGTGGACCCTCCAACAGTTAGCTTGGATGCAAGCGATGTCTCAGTGCTGTGCCGGACCCAACCATCAGCGATGGAACTCCTACATTAAACAGAGGTAGGCTGGCCGATTTCCAAGCTGAAGAGTGGGAAGCTGCAGGGCATATGGGATATCCTGGAATTGCTAAAGGCTGGGGGTAACCTATGGTCGGGGCCTGCATACAGTCATGACTGCCATTTGGCAGTCTCGGTACCATTCCCCTGACTGCTGAGGGGCGGGGTCATCCTCTTCTGGAAAGGGGAAAGGGATCGATGGGGACTGTAGCAAACTACCGTGGCATTACACGCTCTGCATACCAGGCAAGGTCTCACGCACATTTCTTCTGAAACGGATCGCAACCACCTACTGAGGCACCAGGAGACCGGGCAGTCTGGATTTATCTCCTGGCAGCAATATAGACCATCATGCTAGCGCTCGCGTAGTAATTGTGGAACGCCGTCGTGAGTTTGTCGGTGGGTTGCTTGCGGCCTACATCGACCTCAGAAGGCGTTTGGATCGGTGCCTCAGGAAATCGCCTTATGGGGATCCTGAGGCTCAGGAATTCGACACAGATTATATGGCTAGATAGCAAGCCTCTATTATGTACTGAAAGTGCTGTAAAGTGTGGGGGGGTATGTCGACTTATTTCCCTGTTAATTCACGGGGTGAGGGAAGCTGTGTCCTTGCAACTCCACACTTGTCACAATTGTTGGGACGGATAATGGGCAGAGATACTAGCCAAAGTCAGTGCGGAGGCAAACAAATAGGCCATATTAAGTCTCGGACCTGTGACTTTGCCGACGGATGTTGCCATCACAATCGGAGTCCTTGGAGTCACTTGTGGCGGCTCTTGAGCATTCGCATGAGGCGAAGCCCTAGGCCTAGAGGTCTCCTGGACCAAGACCAGATTCAGGACTTTGGGGGCCTGTTAGGGGGAAACCCGTCAGTCGACCAGCTTGCGGCGAGGACGTGAAGTCACAGAAAGTTTTACCATCCCTGGTAGCGTTTGAGTCCATATCTTGGGTTGGCAGACCAGGAAGTCAGTAGACGGATGGTCGGGCAAAAGGGAGCCATGAACTCGAGCAACAAGAGCGTTTGGAAGATGTCCATGGTACCTATGCAGAAAGGACCAAGCTGCGTGTCTTCAAGGGCCTTTACTACTTCCAGTTTTGCTCTATGGAAGCGAAACCTGGACGCTATCCATTGCATTGGAGTCTCGCCTTGATGCCAACCGGCGGTTCAACCGTGGACTGGCAGGGACCTGTTACTTGCATAAATCCGGGAATCGCCACAACTCAGGCTATATGGCCACCTAAGCTCGCCTCCCTGGACGGACTCTGCCCACCGGTTGGCTCTCTTGCGAGACAACACTGGATGGAGGAGACCTGGGACATCCTAGGGAGATCAGGCTTGGGCAGCTCGACGAGACCTGTCTGCGAGAAACTAGGAGCCGGCGTGTGCCTGCTGGAGACCGCATCGAGGGATCCTATGTGGCTGAGAAGCGAAGGGTGGTTGCGGCCATGCGCCCCCGTCGGCGTTAGCCCCTATGATGATGATGATGATGATGAAAAATCGTCCCATTTTCCGAGAGGATTCAAGTTCAAGCCATTAATGGAACTTTGACAAGGACCTCATGGAGGAGTCGCAGTAGGTACGTCATGATTTCCCTCCAGGCAATCCACATGCAGACAACACTGCAGGTGAAGGCTGTGAGAATAATAGCTTGACCGACTCTTACACTGTTGCTATTCCATCTACCTTCCTCCACACATAATCTCAACATAAATGATTTGGAAGGATCTTACGTTGGGCAGTTGCCACATCCATTTCTACTCTTGGGAGATTTCAATGGTCGGCATCACCTCTGGGCGAGAACACTTTGTGCAACCCTCGAGGAAGGGCCTGTGGAGTCCTTGTTCTTAAGTAGCAGATGCAGTAGTTTTACTGAACAGTGACACTCCCACACATTTCCAAGTTCAAAACTGGGACATTCTCCAATATAGACCTATCAATAGGTCTCACCTGTATTCACAGTTGAAACTGCACTTGGCAGGTCATGGAAGACTTACATGGAATCGGACCATTTTACCATACTTTTGGAGGAGGTGAATGTCATTCCGTCAATGGAGGCAAGAGATGGCGACTTGAACATGCAGACGGAAAATTTTTAGCTAACTGCAATATTGCAAGGATCTGTTATTGATTTCCAGTGTGTTCAAGATGCTGTTAAATCACGCACATCAGAATTCACCTTGCAGCAGAAGCATCCATTCCCAAAGTAGCGGGACAGTACCGTCGACCTCATTACCATGGGGCTGATGAATGCCAACAAGCTGTCAGAGCAAGGAAAAGCTGCATTAAGGCAGTTGAAACGACGCCAGCATTGTAACCTTGATCAGTTTATAAAAAAGACCCTGAGCAAGGCAGGCGCGTGCTAAAGGAGGGCTAGGACGGACGTCGGGAGACAGTATGGTCTCCTCGATAAACTCTGGGAACCCCCTTAGCATGGGTGTGGGACAAGGTGCGTAAGATTGCTGGAAAGAGGCACATCCATATCACAACGACTGAAGATAGATGGTCATAATCATCACAGACAAAAAAAGAATGCTAATGAGCTAGCTAAATCCATGGCAGAGATTCACTCCTCTGGGCATCTTACACTGCGTCGATTCTAAACTCTTCGTGCTGACAGAACAACACCCAGGTCGTTTCTTCAGTAGGAATGCAGCAGAACTCCCTACAACTGCCATTTTTGCGCAAGGAGATGGACTCTGCCTGCAGCTCTGCCGAGGACTGCCACCAGGAAGTGACGGCATCCATATCAAATGATATCTCACTTACCGGAGGTTCCCAGAAGTTCCGGTGGACTTGTTCAATTGGATCTATTAGGGAGGGCACAGTGCCCATCCACATGTAAAGAGGCCTTTAATCATTCGTTCCTAAACCTGGCAAAGATACTTCCACACAGGAAATTACAGACCAATTTTCTCTCACCAGCGCATCTGCAAGATGAGGAGAAACTGGTAAACTTCAGGTTGACATGGCTGCTAGAAAAAGAAAAATTGATGAACCCATATCAATATGCTTTAGAAATGAGATCGACCACAGATGCATTGTGAGGATGGAAACTGCTATTAAGAATTCCTTCGCACAGTGGACGTCACCATGTCGCAGTCTTCTTTGACTGAAAAGGCTTATGATACTACTTGGAAGCATGGCATACTCATGAAAGCTGTATGACATTGGTTTAAGAGGCGCATTACCTACCTCCTACAAATGCTTCCTTGCCTAACAGGAATTTTAGAGTTCGGGGGGAAACAGTTTCTTCTAAAATGAAGACCAGCTGGAAGGGTACCACAAGGATAGTGTCTTAAGGTGACCGTTTGCCATTGCTATAATGACATATAAAGGTTGTGCAAAGTGCTGTCTCATGTAATCTGTATGTGGATGGTACTTTACACTGTACTGCTCAGGAGGGAAGCTTACAGGATGTGCAAGGACGCATGCAGACTGCAATAAAAAACGAAAAACTCCCCCCCAGGGTTTGTACAGTGGGCAACATATCATGGGTTCAAATTTTCTCAAAAGCAAGGCAGGGCTGTACATTCCCACAAACGAGGAAAGTTCCATTCCTTCCCTCTATTTAGGAGCAAAACCACTGATTTGTCCAAGAGGACGAAGTACTTTGGGTTAATTTTTGACTCAAGACTTACATGGGTGCCTACATTTAAAAACAGTTAAAATGTGAAGGCTACAAAAGCACTTAGTATTTTGCGGGTTCTTTCACATTTATCTTGGGGTGCAGGACCGCACAAACGTGTTGGATTGGTTCATAATGAAGCTCTCAGAATCTGTACTTGGGGCTTTCAGGTCTTCACCTGTTGGAGTCCTGTATGCTGAGAGGTGGAGAACCCCCCTCTTTCATTACCAACGGACTACATGAACCTGATTTACTACGAGACTACAAAGGATTCACGGGATCTCCTACATCCAGATTGGTTTCAACCCCCTTGAGGTAGGTTAGCCGATCCTATGGTAGGAGATATGAGGAATCTTGTAGAATTAATTTAAGTCTCACTAAGGTTCTGGCTGTTGGAATTCCCCAATTCCCCCCTGGACTAATCAAGCCGAGCTGGATTTGGTCGGAATTGGAAGGGGAGGAGATCTGAAAGCAGAAGTCAGAGAGAGATTTCCTTCAGCCCTTTCTAAGTACCAAGGATGGACGCATATATACAGATGGTCGAAATTGAAAATGGTGTGGGCTTTGCAGCAGTGTAGCAGAAGGAAGACTGCATTGGCAGTCTTTTCTCTAGCAAGCCTCGATCTTCACCTGCAGAGTACATGCCATCCTTGACAGCAGTTAAGATGACTGAGAGCTTATGACCATTCTATTGTGGATATATTGTGACTCTCGTAGGCCTTGCAAGCAATCAAGAGCTTAAAACTCTTCACATCCAGTAGTGCGGGAGGTTCAAGATTGGCTTGCACTGATGTCAAACGTTAAAAAGATAACTCTGGTTAGTGCCAGCGCAGTTGGTGGTCAGTGTGAATGGCGTGCTGATCAAGAAGGCTAAGGGAAGCTGACGCTCAGCCTTGTGATGCTCGTTTTCCTCTCCACCACAACGACCTGAAAACCAGCAGCAGGAGTGTCTTCGCGATAAATGGAAGGAACAATGAGGCATATCTCAGAAATAAACTGCGAAGATTAGAGATGACCTTGGGCAGTTGGGTGACTAGCATCCATCCCACCGAAAAAGTGGAAGTGCATTAACAAGGCTAAGAATCGGGCACACAAGAACTGACCTCATGGGCGATGACGGCTAAAAATCAGGCATTTGTGAGGATGCCAAGAGCCCTTAACAATCGCACATGTAGTGGAAAAAAGAATGCTGCCCAACATTCTCAGACCAAAGGACGTAATGTACTGTCCTCCCCATATACACTGAAGAATGTATTGGGGGAGGGATTGTGACAAGAGGTCGTATTAGTTTCCTAGGGAGGACTAATAAAATTTAATTATGCATTAATGTTATGCATAATTTATACACTTAGAGTATAATTTATTTATGCTTTGATTTTTTAATTTGTATTGTATTTATAGAGAATCTATTGATAGATTTTTACAAGTTTAAAAAAAATTTTAATATTTCTGTTTAACAAGGATCGCAGCTAATGACCTTAAGCTGTTGACGCGGCAGATAAATTTTAAAATAATCAATCAATAATCTCTGAAAATAAACAACAGAGGTACCGAAGTCATTCTGTACAGGAATGCCGCCCAGGTTACCACTGTGCATGGCAGATCATACAAACAAATTAGAAACGTGAAGAGAGGTGTTGTAGGCATTGCAGGCGAGCCGAACGCCACACTTAACCATTACTTGTAGAATTGTGTGCCAACACGCAATCACTAAGAAAAAGCCCGCAGAACCACAGCCGTCGTGGCTGGTTAATCGGTAAAGAGATTATTGTGAGATGCTACACCACAGCTACAGAGCGCATGCTGGCCATCCCAACGCCACGGTAAGCACCGAGTGTCAGGACAAACAAATGAGACAGCCATTAAAAAGCTGACACAGGCGGCCATAAGTTAAAAGGCCGGGCGAAGCCAGAACTTCGCAAATCTCAAGCAAGCAAGTCCCCACGCGGTGAGTGGACCACATCATAGGGCAAGATAATGCCACCCCATGAGCTCTAGTGAACTCGTGAAAATGGACAGCAGTGGCCCAAGATGAACTTGGACATCTCGCCCCATCTTTTTAAGATAATCATCAGAGTGGATTATTATCTATAAAAAATCTTGGGCACCGAGGTTCTTGATCCGTTTAGCCTGGTGCGTTGTCGTTTCCTCTGGTGAATGTGCCCTGCATAAGGAAAATAGCTCGACGTTTTCACTTACCTTGATTGACTGCACTGGATCCGGAAAAGTTCTGCAGGTACAGGCCCACCAATGATCCTTGATTCCCATATTTGGTTACTCCCAAGCAGGCCAATGGTTGATAGGTCTGTCGTAATATGAACCGTGTATTGTAGACATAATACAGAATTTCTTCATGGCCAAACGGGAGCCAGACACCCTGTCCAGGGCTGAGTACCTCACCTCAGAAACTCGGACAGCTTCTGGCTGGCATAGCTTAAGGGAACAATGCGCATTGTCCCATTCCTGCGCAGTACACGCCTATGCGTGTTGATGTGTTGGTACGCAGGACGTATGGACGGGAGTGATCATGGAGTTCTTAAGAATGGCTGATGAGTACAGCGGATTTGAAGAGAGGAAAATGAGCTTCTTGAGGGTCCTCCCATCATACTTTGTTCGGCTGCCCCTCTTGGTTTTGTCAGAGAGTGGGAGCAGCAAATGCTGCATAGTTGGCTATATACTGCGTAGTATCCAGTAAGGGCCAAGAAAAGCCCGCAACTTCTTTCTTGGTCTTCGGGACGGGGTGCCTGTTAATCTTCTCTAGATTACTTTCTAATAGTCCCATTGACCAATGGAAAGCACATGCCCATGAACTCCACTCTGTCGGTAGAAGAGTGCATTTCAGATGGTATAGGCTGTCATTCCCAGCCGCATTGATCCTACTAAAGAGTTCCTCCAGAAGTGAAGATGTGTCCCAATTTGCATAGTGGCAATGATGTCATCAATGTAACTCTCAACTCCACTCATCCCTCCAGTAGGATCTTGATGCACGCACAAGGGTTGCTCCAGGCGGTCACCCATTCCTGAATGGAATCCACAGGAATTCATACTGTCCATCTGGGGTTACAAACGCAGTCTGTGAAGTCTTCTTCGGCCACCGGATTTGCCAGATCTTGCTCGGTCGATCCTTGGTGAAGTATTTTTTGGGCCCTCCTAGCTTGTGCAGTAGGTCTTCTGCGGTGCCATAGGCATGGGATCAACTCGATCTTTTTGTTTAGCTGGCGGTAGTCCACACCCACACCGATGGAAGCCATCTTCTTCTTTACCACCATGACTAGGGATGCGTCTACGGCGAGCGGGATTCCCGGATTGGATTCCCGTATCCAGCATTGTCCGTACCTCACCTTGAAGGGCTTACCTGAGCTATATGGAACAGGATATGCTCTGGGCAAGAACAGAATCTCGTCGCTCGTGCGAGATGATGGGTGATTAAGGATCGGTCACTCCCGGGAAGACGGAAAAACATACCCTCGATATTTTCCAATTAAGACCCCCAGTTCCGAGTGCTGAAGTGGGATAACTGTTGTCCCATCTTGATGTGACCTGCGAGCTTGAGTCCGTCCGATCGAGGGCTCTCTAGGAAGATCCCCCCCCCCCCCCCCCCTAGATTACGTTCCTCACTGGTGTTCTATCCTTCATCCACTGCAGCGGCAAGCATTCTCAATGTATGAGCATGGGGGCGGTCCGTGGTGGAGTCGCCACAATGTGGTTGAAGGCTGCTGGTCAGCGGCACCAGTCTGTATGTCTGACTTAGCTTCAGGAGGTGGATGGAAGGCCTCAATTTGATTATTACCCACTATTAGCTGGTATAAATTGCCTCGTTGAGCTTCCAACTTTCAGGGGCCCCTTCCACGATTAGCAGTTTATTTTGGGTGGCGGCAGAAGGACCAAAACTTCATCACCGCCTTGACTAAGGGCTTCGTCTGCAGTCGTACGCTTTTGTACTGCGTTCTGGCTCCTAAGTTTCCTCTTGCCAGCACCATGTTCTTCAGACTCTTGCGGAGGTCAAACACATAAATGGTAGCTGGTTTTTGACCTATGAGGGGCGATGTTTCCCCGTCCACAGGCTCCCACAGGATTCCCATAGGACCCCGAACCTCATGCCCTATAGAGTTCAAACGGGGCAAAAACCGGTCGGATGCCTGAGCGGCACTTCGCGATAGCGAAAAGTAAGGGGATTCAGGTACCGGTTCCAATGTCGGGGCGCTCTGCACACAGAAGACTCAAACTTGCCTTGAGGTTGACATTGAATTTCTCCAACCAGCCGTGCTCATGGGGTGGTAAGGAGGGTCGTAGGCAACTGCTTTCACACTAAGCAGATGGTCTCACCTAATTGCATGCAGTCAGACATGAATGTGTTCCCTGGTCATGGATAATGTCCTCTGCTATTCCTCGGCTGTAGCTTCCCATTAAGCCTCGTTCCACTGCCTCAGTCGTGATCTTTTCAGGGGGACCGCCTCAGGGTACATGTGGCATAGCAACCAACGTGAGGAGACAAGTCCAAAACGGGGGCCCGCCCACCCCCCGTTCATTCCCTGGGCGCCCAAAAAGGGGGGTACGGGCCCCCCAAATCCCTCTAGTGGAGGAAAACCCTTCCCCCCTTGGGCCCAGGGAATTTTGATTAAGGCAGCAAAATTTTATCAAAGGTCACCCAAGGCTCCCAGGAACAAAAAGCCTAAGACAAAAAATGCCCCAAAACCCCTTTGGGAAAAAAGATAATGACCCCTTTTTGCAAACAACCCCTGGCTTTTCTGCACACCCAGGGGTTAATACCCCATCAGCTCAAAGAAAGCACTACGGGCCCAAGGGCTTTGGACTCCCCTCACCCTGACTTTGCGAAGTTTTCCGCCGTGGGAAAAACCTCGATGATTTTCTCGGTCATGGGGCGGCAACCCCCCAAAAAGAACAAATTTTGGGTTATGCCTAGCCCTAAAGGCAAAAACCCCCAGAGGGTCATTGAAAACCATTCACCCTCCATATTAAAAGGATGGATCGGTCAAATCCCTTGACCCACACTGCAGGCGCCGGCTTCGCAGCAAGGATGTCACAATATCCATGGGGGTAACAAAAAAACGTCTCCTCGAAAAGGGGAAAAAGGCAGTTGCTTGGGGGGAAAGCACTGACCCACACTTTCCGTGGGGAAGGACATGGGGGTTAATTACACACAGACTCCAAAGGAAAACCCTTTACTGTTTTGATTTTGCACCCTTGGGTCGGAAAGTTTGCAGGTACATGGACCACCGCATGATCCTTTCATTCCCATATTTTGGGTTTTCCCCCAAGGGAGGCCCAAAGGTTTATGGTCTGTCTGTAATTGAAAAGTGTATTGTAGACATAAATTTCAGAATTTTTTTCACGGCCCATACGCAGCCAGCATTTTTTCCATAGCTGAGTACCTCATCTCAGAACTTGGGCAGCTTCTTTCTGGAAAAGTTCAGGGAAAAATTTGCTGTCCATTCCCGCAGCAATTTCAGGGGCCTAGCCCGTGTTTTGATGCGTCAGTATGCAGGGGGTATTGGGTGGGGGTGATTTATGGAGTCTAAGAACCGTTTTCTGAATTTTGGTAAAAAGCATTGGAGAGGAATATGCTGCTTTTTGAGAGGGTTCCATTTGTACTTTGTTCGGGCCCCCTCTTGGTTAGGTCAGAGAGGGGAGCCCGCAATTTGGATAGTTGGGTATATACTGACCCCTAGTATCCGGGCAGGCCCAAAAAAAAGCCGGGACTTCTTTTTCTTAAATTTCTCTAGATAATTTCTAAAAGTCCCCCTGGATCCATTTGAAAGGGGACATGCCCCCAAAGAACTTCCCCTCTGAAGATTTTTGCTCCCCAAATGGCTGAGTGGGCAATGATGTCCCTCAATGTAAAATCTTTTAAATCCACTAAACCCCCCGAGGGGCTTGTGGCAGCACAAGGGTTGCTCCAACGTTTACCAAACCGGGAAAGGGGTCCGCAGGGAAATTGTACTGTCCATCTGGGGGTTTCAAATGAAGTCTTTGAAAAGGGCGGTCACTCCCGGAAGCCCCGGAAAAAATACCCCGATATTTTTCCCAAATTAAAGGGCCCCAGTTTCCGGGGTGCTGAAGTTTGGGAAAAAAACTGTTTTCCCCCTTTGATGTGACCCCGCGATCTTGAGTCCGTTTCCCCACGAGGGGCCCCTAGGAGATTTTCCCCAGATTTTCGTCTCACTGTTGTTCTCCCCATTTAATCACTGCAATGTTTTGAGCAGGGGGCAGGGCCGTGTTGGGGTCGCCACAAGTGGCCGGGAGGCTGCTGGTCAGCCCGCACAGTTGTACGTTGATGTAGCCTTTCAGGAGGTTGGCATGGATGGCAGAAGGACCATCACCCGCCTTGAACGAACGGGCCTTCTTTCCTGGGGTCGTACGTTTTTTTGGGACTGTTTCGGGGGCCCTTTAATTTTCCTCTTGCCGGGCGCCATGGTCCCTTAAAGCCTCTTGCGGAATTTTTCGAAAACATTTTGGGTAGGGGGTTTTGCCCTGAGGGGCGTTTTTTTCCCCCGTCCAAGCCCCTCAGGCCCCCAAAGGGAAACCCAAAAACCTCCCCCCCCCATATAGGATTTCAAAGGGGGAAAAAAAACCGGGGGATGCCGGGGCATTTCGCGAAAGCGAATAGTCGGGGCTGCTTTTCCCAAGCCCCAACTAAAAATTCCCCTTGGGGGGGCCTTTGAATTCCCCCACCAGGCTGTTGTCAGGGGGGGAAAGGGGGTCGTAGGCAACTGTTTTCACACAAAGCAGACGGCTAAACCTCATGATACAGTCAGACATGAATTGTTTTCCCTGGTCATGGATAATTCCTCTGGTTTTGCCCAGCCGGCTGTAGATTTCCCCTTAAGGCCCCGGGCCAAACCCCCTCAGTTGTGATCCTTTTTAGGGGGGGCCGGGCCCCCGGGTACCTGGTTGCATGTCCCAACCCCAACGTGAGGATGTATCAGTGGCCTTCGCTGGATGCTGGTTTTATGGGACCAACGAGGTCCACTGCCACCCGCTTGAAGGGAGTGTCGATCAGTGGTGTTTTTTGCAAAGGGACCTTTGGTACAGTAGTGTACAGTGGCAGAAGTGTCTGACATTGGCTGCACAACCAGGCCAGAAGAAATTACTAAGGACCCTGTCCTTCGTTTTTCTGGTGCTGAGATGAGCATGAGAGAGCAGTGAGCTACATCCATCACCTGGCTCCTCAACGGCGTGGGGACAACGACTTGTCGGAGAGGTTGTTTGCGTTTCCCTCTTGGATGGCTTGCAACATGATAAAGAACGTCGTCGACGATCTCGTACCATATCTCACGCCGTCCTCTACCATGGACCTCTGTAAGCTTCCTAAATCTGTTTAGAGTGCTGTCGAGGTGTTGCTGCTTGACCAGCTCAGCTTTGTTCAATGATGTGCACGGCGAGCTGGCAGGGGTCTTCAGTGTCTCCCGTTGTCTTCTTGTGGCTGCCCTGGTTGTAGCGGCGCCTGCCACTTGATTCGTTTGTTCTGGGGGCCCTGCACCGGGAATTTCTCCGATGATAAGGTCAGCAATGAGGTTTGGCATGCACAGACCGTTCACCTGCCCCTGCAGGTATGGGGTGTCAATCCAGATTCGTACTGGCCATGCCCTCCTGACTGTGTTGTCCAACAACTTTATCCTGACAGGAGCCCCAGGATATTCACTGTCCTTTACATATTTCGCTTTTACTATAACTGTAGTACAGCTGGTGTCGCGGAGGACATTAACTTTCCTTCCCCCAACCTTGCCCTCCACCAGATTTAGTCTGCCTTTGCGGGCGGTGGTTCCGACTCCCGCATTGCAAGTTAACGAGTGAGCTTCTGCTGTCCAAGTCACCCTGGGGATATTGTGTGTGGTTCGATGCACCATCAGCATTTTAAACCGCATATTTCATGGCTCACCCCTGATTGCAGACCCATCTGTCGAAGCAGTCGTGAGTTGACACATGAATTTTGTGGGTTTCTTAGTAACGTCCCCTTTCCCAGAATTTTTCCGGAATCTTCTTCTAATGTTACGGGCACTTAATGCCTTTTCAGGTGTTATAGTCGAGTGGGCCTGTCGGAGCAGTGATGAGCACACTACCCCTGAGGGATATTTCAGGTGAGCGGACCAGTGTTGGCGTGTGGGTTCTACCTGTAGCCCATTTTCATCGTGTACCGAAGAGTAATGCTTTGTCCTGACCGTCAAAACGGGGAAGGGGTGGGGGACCCGTAACGGAACACACAGCACGAGGCCCTTACCCTGGTCTTGTCTCTCTGATTTCTGTTCCTCAGCCTCGCGTCGCCGCCGATCCTTCCGCTCCCGCAACTGCTCCTTCCGCTGTCGTTCTCTATCCGCATAGTACTGTTGCAGCTCGTCTCCCTGAATTTTCTCCTGTTCTTGCCTCCATCAGGTAATCACGTGTGTTAAGCCTTTGTGGCAACTGACTGTCTGATCCTGGCAAGGTCGCCATTGTCAGGTTCTTCGGTAAGGGATCAGACAGGAAAGTCGCAAAGGCACAGGAAAACTTAATAAGTCTCTATTCAGGAAATGGCGATATAAAACAACACGTAAATAAGAGTACAGAGGGGGCACAAAACAATGACTCAGTATCACCGAATCAACGCACACAGTCACCAGCACTAAGTTTAATACACAGTCACAAGCACAAGCACAGTCACGAGCACTATACGGGGTTATTCGTTCACTTAATCACAGGCACTGTATCACCGTAAGTTAGTTCACTTCTTAACACTTGAGCCAGCACTGTATCTGGAGAGGCGCGGTCGCGTAATGAGAGGGGGAAGGTGACTGCGAAACTTCTGGCTGATGCTCCTTTTATTTGTCCCGACGATGTTTACGACGACATCCTCGTCCCCCCCACACGGGGAGACGGCCAATCACGGATGACCTGGGCCCACCCACTTTGACCGAGTATACATTGCGGAAGGTCCAGTGTATGTTCGGGAAGAGATCTCCCCATGCGGTGAGGTGACCAATCACAGGCAAGCTAATGCCACCCTGCGAGCTCCAGTGAACCTCTTGAAAAGGACAGCAGTGCCCAAGATGAACTTGACATACACAAACTGATAAGAACAATAATCAACTCCCTGTCTTGGAGGCTATTCTGCTATGCCCGGGCCATCTAGTGAAGATACCACAGCAAGAAGCACCAAGGCATAAGGGTTATTTGGCTCATCACCCAACTCCTCATCAACATCAGCATGTGGTAATGTTAATTCAATCGGTGGATGATAGATTTTCAACTGGTTCACGTGGACCCGCTTCTCTTTGGCACGTTCTGCATACAAGTCTTTCACAATGTACATGACAGGACCAACCTTCTTTATGACCCTTGTGGGACCTGTCCATCTTGGGGCCAAAGTGTTGGGACGTCTGTTTGTTTTGCAAAGTACTAATGAGCTCTCTTGCAAGGAAAGGTTCTTCCAGATACGTTGATCGTAATTCTTGTCCATCCTTGCGTGCGAGCGGGAGGCTTCTTGTGCTGCTTTCCAAGCATTCCTGAAGCATCAAGCGAGGAGAATCATCATCATACACAGGTTGCTTTGCCAATCCTACAGTACAGGAATATCTACATGATGGCCTGTAAAAAGGTAGAGTGGTTGATCCATTACAGTTCGATGAATACTAGTATTCAAGGCAAATCTTACTGGGAAGGTAATCATCCCAGTGTGGACATTATGTGCATATTGCAGTCAGAGCAGCCTTGATACTCTATTTGTCCTCTCTACTACCCATTTGCCTGTGGATGATATGGCACTGTCACTTTGAAATGGATGAGTAACACTCACATACAAGAGACATAAGCTTGTTATTAAATTCACCTCCCCATCTGTTTGTAGCTCCAGAGGTATCCCATATATAGTAAAATAAGCATCTATGAAGGCTCAGCATTTGTACGATCCTTTTGTCTGGCAAAGGTATCAGCTCTACAAAGTGGCTAATGTGGTCTACTATTACCAACATGTAGAGATTTCCATGTGAAGAACGTGGTAATTGTATAAGATCAACTGAGACGGGCTCCAAAGGATGACTGACTTCAGGAGCTGAAGCAAAGGGGTACATTCTTTGAAGCACAGCCTCGCAGATCTGACACTCTTGGTATTTTGTAACAAACTGCTTAGTCCTGGAAAACATATTAGGGAAATAAAATAATTGCTTTCTTTGGTGTAGTACGAATCACACTGGATGTGCGGCTAGTGGCGCACAATGTGCCAATCTTAAAGCAGACTGCTGAAGCTGTACTGGTATTACGACACATCGAAGAAGGCGATCACTCAGCTCACGGAGATGATAAATAACACCATTACTAACTTTGAAGTCACAGATAGATGTTGGAAGCTTTCTTTTTGGCAACTGTTCACCTTCTAAGTAGGTGATGATTTCCTTTATTAACAGGTCTTTATTTTGTTCTGCCCTGAGCAATTTTGGGTCCAAAGTTTTAATATTTACCAACGCAATGGCTGCAGCCTGTGAGAACATGTCTGGGACTTGATGGTCACTGCCACATCAATACATGATTTTAAAGTCAGAGTGTTGCAGCTCAACACACCATCGGGACATCGCACGACTTATGTTTTTTTCTGGAATATGTATAACAAAGAGGATGGTGATTTGTAAAAACAGTAAAGTGGCATCCATATAAATATGGATCAAAAGCTCCGACAGCTTCCACTACAGCTAAATCTTCACTATCTGTTGCTGAGTAGCGCATCTCTGCTCCTTTTAACTTCCTGCTAAAATACGCAAAAGCATGGGCAATACCTGAATCATCCCACTGCACAAGCACCTACAGCCATTTTAGAAACATTGTAGCTCAAAAGGCTTCTCATAACATGGGTTATGCAGGACTGGGGCAGAAACTAAAGCGTGTCGAATGGCTGCTGAGCATCTGAGTTCCATTGAAATTTTGTGTCTTTGCGAGTTAACTGAAAGAGTGGAGAGGCAATTGCAGTATAATTCTTAATATGATGCCTAAAGAATAATGAGGCTCCCAGAAAACATCTTACACCTTTTGCATCCCTAGGTCTGGGCATATCTGCTATGGTGGAGACTTTATCAGGGTCTGGTAGTATTCCCTCCTCGGAAATTATGTGTCCCAAAAACTTGAAGCAGCATACTGCAACCTCACATTTGTCTGGATTTAGCCTTAGGCCAGCAGCATGGATTAAATCTATGGTTTCTTTCAAATCTCTGAGTTATTGCTGAAACCCTCTGGAAAAGACAACAATGTCGTCCAAATATGCAGCAGTATGCTTACCGAGAACACTTCAAGCACGAGGTTAATTGTAAGCTGGAAGGTCTGAGGTGCAGTATAAAGCCCATACGGCATTCTGCAGAACTGGAACATTTGAGCACCATCTGAAAAAGCTGTTTTTGGTCTGCCATCTGGTGCTACTGAAATAGCCTAATATGCACGTCGAGCATCAAGGGAGGTGAAGATAGCAGAATCATTGAGCTCATCTAACATTTGCTGAACTGGTGGTAAAGGATAACTGTCAGCTACTGTCAGTGCATCAAGATTCAAGATTTCTATACAAAATCTTACAGAACCATCCTTCTTCCTCACAAGTGCAACTGGCCAAAGCCAAGGGCTCGTTGATGGCTGATATATTGTCTTGTCGTATGAGGAAGTCTCCACTGACGTGTAACTGTTAATGCAGCATCTCCTGTTAGACCACTGTGAACTACGTCGGGTACAGCACCAATGTCAGTGAAATCAGAGCTGAAAAAATTTGGATACTTAAGCAAAAGATTTTCTATGTGCGTTCGCTCAGAAGTGTCTGAATGGTCAAGACATGGCAATGTTACTTTATTACTAGTTTCATGAGCAGCAGGCAAATTTGTCAGGGTTGGCATGGAGACAGCAGCAACATCATTCTTCTCACTATCATGATCAAGAGAAATTTCCGGGAAGACCATGAACTGATCATCACTATAGCCAAAATCTTGTTCACCATACAACGTCAAAATCGTCTAGGAATAAATCAAGATGCTCTGCGGGAGAACTGGGCATGTCCAATCGTTTACATCCCAGCAGGAGTTTACCTTCAGGCTGTCATGCAGCAGTTAGATGCCAGTGTCATGTGCACGATGATAATAGCAGTAGTGAGAGTATTGTACGAGGAAGCAGTGCCACTTGAGATCTACCCCATGGTCTGGTGGTGGACTGGTGAACTGCATACTTCGTTCTGGTCGAATACCTTACCGTGTGTTGCTTGGTTGCCGTGCTCTCTGCTATACTGTCCATACACACTGTGCAGCAGCTGCCAGATCCTCCATGTTATTCTGGTTAAGAGGTGCTAATACCGACTGTAAGTATGGTGGAAGTCCTGCCAAAACTCACAAGTTCACTCACATCGCTTACAGATGTGTAATCCTGCTGTCCTGATAAAGCTGCCGACTCTACCTCTAAGTGAAAGTCCAGCGGTGATTGCCATCTCGTAGATATTTGGAAGCAAGCAGACTAAGGAATTCAGTTGCACTGGATGTACCATGGAACTTTGCTTGAACTCTGGCTTTAAACTCTATCCAAGAAATTACACCATAAAATAAAGAGGAGTTAATTACTCTACATCACCCATCCTTGCAGCACGAATACGAGTCTCATCATCTGCCGGGCGACACTGCAACTCCATATATCTAAGACAGTAGTCTAATTCATTATTTCGTTTAAGTGGGTTTGCAGCTGGTGACTTTGCCTCAAAGATTAGGATCTGATTCCGAGGCTCAACAACAACCACTTGGGTTCCAAATGTTCCAGACGACAATGACATAGGTTGCAAAGGCACACCTGGAACAGGCACATTTTGGTTTACATTATGTGAGATGTGTATACCATCTGAAGATGGAATAATGGAATCACCTACTTGGTTTAAGGGAAGAAGCTGATCCACAGGGATGATGATAGTTGCAGAAGCAGCCTCATTCTCTGTATTCGATTCGGAAAATTTTCCGTGCATGTCAACCAGTAAAATAAGTGTATGGCATGGTTACCTTGACGAAAACTAAGTCACTTTTCATCTATGGCAAAAAGTGTGCAAATCGAAAATAAGGGAGATATAGGACAGACAAGAGAGAAGATCGTCCCTTCCATATTTACCTCGCGAGAATCAAAACAAATGTGACGCAGAACTCATTACTGCAATCTACCAAGTAGTCCCTGTATTGCTACGTGCTTGTGAGAACGTATATTTTGTAATTATTGCTTGTGAGAACGTATATTATGTAATTATCAGCATCTTTTCTCGAATCCATGATATGTAATGCGTTCTTTTACTTTTATTATACTTCATTTACATGTTTTGATAAGTATTTATGCTATTATATACAATAAGCTTGTGCGCATGCGCATTTTGCCACCGGGAGATTTGACAGGCCAGCAACACCATTACGTCAAGAAACGACGGTGAAAAATGTTTCATTTCCAGTACTGCGTCGATTCCAGGTCATTTTAAAAGCCCTTTGAGGATATACAGGACAAATAGACATTAGTCTCTATTACAGCCTGATACTTGAACCCATCCAGTGCCACAAATGCCGAAAAAAGTAAACCATGCAATTGTGACCACAGACAACAACGAAAAAACGTTAGGTGTTTCGTGTTATAAAGGTATGTAGTTTTACCCTGGAGGTCCAGTGGTCGTAGCCCACTGGCTAGGCTTATATATTACCACGGGGGTCCAGGGGACATAGCCCCCTGACTAGGGAATATATAGATCGTAGTGTATAAATCCCACAGGATTAAGGTTAGGTTGGTTTATTGGTTAGGACGCAATGTGCGATTACCACGGGGGATCTGGATTATGTGAAATCCTGTAGTTTAGTTTTATTTACCACTCTGGCTAACTGCACAGGCGTGGGCAAGCTGTGGTACATTTGGTGCATGGTTATAACATATAATGGTATTACATTTAAATTTTAGGCTATAACATTATTATGATAAATACTATATCAATTAAGGAAAGGAACAATTACATAGTCGTACAGGTTGGGCGTGGAAAGGCATTGCTACATTTGATATGCAGTCATGTTATGATACATTTCAAATTTAGGATACAATATAAGTATATCTTCTAAGACATCAGAGGATATGAAATAGTTACATAGTTCTTTGTATCTCATGCTAGGTGGTCTGAAAGGCTGCAACACGTGGCATGCGTTTGCTTATATTCTTCATTACACAGTTTACACTTAGTTTCTTCGACATTACAAACTGTACTGACCTGCCAATACAATCTATATCCAAGCCTGATTCTTGCGGTCACAATATCACACTGTCTTGTTCTTGTTTTATATAAACCATAGGTGAATGAATCTTGCCTAAACCGGTCATAGTGCTTTATGCTACAGCTTTCAGGGCGTTGAGAATTAATCAACTCTGTCAAGTCCTCTTTGAAGGAAGCTTTAATATTGTATAAAATCCTAGAAATATGGATCTATATCCATACTTTGCTTGTCACATGCTGACTTTGCCAGGCAATCAGCATGATCATGCCTAGGGATTCCAACATGCGATGGAATCCACACAAAACGTATATCATGGCCTCGTTCTTTTGCATGATACACGTTTATCCTGATGTCATATGCGATATTAACTGCACCTTTGTCTAGAGTGTTCAGAGCCTGGAGAGCACTCTCTGAATCACAGAATATTACCCCCGAGCCTTGATTCAATAGAAATTCGGTGGCCATGAGTATTCCTGCCAACTCAGTTTGCGTAGTGCTAGCCAAGTCATGAACCCTCCTACAATCCTGGTGCTACAAGATATTGTTTTTATATACAACAAAGACACATCCAGCTCTGCTCCCAGACTGCAAGGACCCGTCAGTGTAGCATTCATATGCATTGGATAGAGTTTCAAGATGCTCATTTATAATTGCAAGTGCATACTGCTGTCATACATACTGTCAGTTGTATAATATACACTTAGGTCCGACATTTTCGTACAGAACGTCCATGTAGTGTCTTAGTTATGGGTATGTTCAGCTGAGCTAAGTGTTTACATGTTACTTGTATCCATGGATTTGAGTATGAATCGGTGTTGTCATGCAAAGTTAGCTCCTCTGTTCTGTGTTTTAGTTGTCTTTGGAACTCTGTACAATGGAGGGGTTCTCTAATTGATTTGACACCAAATGTGGTATTTATGTATAATATTCTTTCGTAAACAGAGGATAAGTTTAGTTCAGTTCTCATATTCACAATTCTTGTTGTTCTAGGGGCACCAAGAATGATCCTCATGGCTTCATTTTGTACATGTTCTAAACTAGTCAACTCTGATTCCTTGAACAACACTAGGTGCAATGCACGATAATCTATGACTGGCCGTATGTATGACAAGTAAAAGAGTCTCGCAATATTGAAATTGATACCATGGTCTTTGTAAACAAGTGTCCTAGGTGGCTTCAGCCGCTCCCACAACCCTTTCTTCAGGTTTCTGATGAACTCTGCGTCATTGACAATCACCCCAAGGTATTTGTATTGATGGCAGAGATCTAGCTATGTCATTTATATGAAAACTTGGCAGAGGGATTGTCTTTGGGTTAAGAGTCTTGTTTTTTTCAGTCGAGATTATCAAGCCAGACTCAATAGCCCTTGCTGAGAGTATACCTAGAATCTCTTGCATTCTTTCCTCGGATGAGGATTTGATGTAAATATCATCGGCATAGCAAATAATGGAGTCATTGCTCTCAAGTGGTGTATCGCCTAGTAATCTATGCATTAAGATATTAAATAGCATGGGACTAAGTACACCTCCCTGAGGTGTGCCGAGTTCAAATACTTTTGTATGAGTACTCTTAATTCCCCTGAAGAGAACCTGAGCCGACCAATTCGATAGATACAGTTTTTCCTGAATACCAAAACTAGCTAGTTGCTCAAGAATTATTTCTCTGTTTGTAATATCAAAGGCAGATTTAAGATCAAGAAATACGGTTTGCGTGCCTGGGTTTGTGTTTGTTAAGTATTCTGCAAAACAGTGCTGACTGCTACGCCCTGGGAGAAATCCATATAGTCTTGGGGATAACTTAGCAGTTATGCGATACATAAGCCTGTTCAGTATTATCCTCTCAAGTACTTTACACAGAGAGGAGGTCAAGGAAATGGGCCTGTATTTGTCAGTATTAGGTTTAGATATGGGAATGATTAAGCTTTTAGTCCAGGAGCTTGGGATGATTCCTTGTGATAGGCTGAGTCTATACAGGTGCAAAAGTGGGTTGCCTGGTGCCTGAGCAATGTGGCGAAGGACGCTGTAAGTAATGCCATCTTCGCCAGGGGTGGTTGCCTTACCTTTCAGAAGGACATTACTTAGTTCCCACTCGGTTATTTAGGCAAAGTCGAAATGGTCAATGGCAGCACAGGCTACTGCTATATTAAAGTACCTATCTATTTTCGACTTGTCGAGTTGATCTTTTATCCCTTGTGGGAGTGAGTTTAGCCGGCCCACTGCTCTAGCAACATATTAGCCTGCTCTTGTGGATTGTGGAACTGCGGTGTTGTGAGAGCTTTACCTGTCAGCCTATTAATTTTTCTCCACATGTCAGCCACAGAAGTTTGACTATTGATACTTTGCAGGAATTGTTCCCAGTGTTTACTACAAATCTGAGTTTTTAATTCTCTTAATTCCTTGTTGGCTTTAAGAAACTGCAGAACATTATCTTTCGTCTTACTATCTTTATAACAATTAGCAAGCTCCTGGACCCGTTTATGTTCCTTGGCCAGAATAGGGTCATTGATCTACCTGGGTGCATGGGAGGCCTGGGGCCTCTTTTTCTTCAAGAGTTTTCGTGAACAGACCCATATGTTATAGTAGTCAGTGACAACTTTCAACAGTTATTATTTCATAGGTGTTATACCAGTCACAGACACGTGCCTTGAAGTGATGCTCCAGGCCCGGCGGGATAATTATTCTGAGCCTAGGTGATTTAGGGACTGAGTCTCTGTCTACAGTATAGTCTGTTCGGATTGCAAAGTGGTCACTAACTATCTTTCGTCCCAGTGAACTACAGACGTTACCATGAACTAATTTTTTGCCAATTATGTAATCTAACCTGCCACCTCCCAAATGAGTCTGTTTCTGTGTCATATACTGTCAGTGATCTACTGTTGAGGAAATGCTTGGATTCTTCTTCATTACTATTATGTTGGCTGTCTTCAAAGTGTGGATGCCTTGCATTGAAGTCTCCCATGCATAACGTGCCTTGGTTGTGAAAATTGGGGAAAGAATTAGCCAGAAATTTAGAGTACCTGGCATAAACATTATACAGTGAAAAATACCCAGAGTCAGTCTGGATTTTTAAATGATGAAATTGAACATCAGTGTTCTCGGATTTTTTAAACTAATTTATGTGGCAGTGTTACCTTCACATATGTCAACAATCCAGTCATGGCTGTGTTCACATATGAATAATACCCCTTAAGTGCAGGTGCTATCTTCATCTTCGGGAAGCAAAAGGTTCTTGCATGCATATAACATCAATATTATATTTACGGATGTAAAATTCTAGATCATTCAGCCTAGGCTTAATGCTACGCATATTCCATGATATGAATTTGATTGTGTGTTTATCCATATGTGAATAGTGTTTTAGTAGGCAACCTGTACTTCATGCTGTTATATCCTCTAATATTACAAATTATAGATTCAAATAAGATACATAACTTTATGATTATGGATTTCATTACAAATGGTAGTAGTGGACTGAAAATTACTTTTAACCATTTCAAGCATTTGGTCTTGGCTTTGTTCCACTTCTCAGCACAGTCCCTTCCGTTGTTGTGTCAGATGCACCTGAGGGGCTGGTTGCGTCACTGGATTCGACGTCACAGGGATCATGATTTTGTTCGTGATACTGTCAGTGCTGATACACCCACTCTGGTGGGTGTATCAACTCCAGCAATGGAGGTCTGATATCGATTCTCCTCGTTCGCTCTTTTTTCACTAATGGTAACACTAGTATCACGACAATGACAGTCACTTTTAATTTTTTCCATTCCCTGCCTCAGCGTCGTTATTTCATTAATTAAGTTATTGTTTTGAGCTTTCAGAGCTTTCATTTCCTTTAGAAGTTCAAACACATTTACGTCGCCTTGGTCAGCTGGCGTGACGTCACTTCTGTCACATGGTTTTGCGGGGGATTCCCCCGCCAGTCCTGCGGTCATCCCTGCCTGAGGGTGAGGGACAGTTGCCTCGGCTGTCACCTGGGAGGGAGGGGGGCGTGGTCTTCAATTCAGAGAGTATGTCAGCTTTGCGGCCCGAGATATCCTCCGTGAAGATCAGCATCATCGGGCGCTTCCCCGGCACGCTGGTCGCAGGTCGAGTTGGGAGGGCCGCGCTGGTCACTCGCGGTCGGTGCTGGTACCACAGGGGGTGGAGGGGGAGGGGACAGGGCAGGAGGGACCGTGCACCCCAGTGCCAGGCAGTCACACCTGTCATCCCACACCTGAAGCATAATGGGACAAAGCCTGGTGCATCTGCAGTACTCTCTCCTTCTGCAGCACTGCGAGGGCACTCCTTGGCAGTATGTTGGTCACCACATGCTGCACAGCGTGCCTTGCCTGCACATACTTAGCTACATGGCCACTTCCCATGCAGTTATAGCAGATCACAGGGGATGCCCTCCACGGCCGCACTTGGCTGGCGGGGATGTATTATCCAAAGAAGTGGTATGTACTGGGAGGTGGTTGCTCTCCTTTCCATATTATGCAAATGCGGTTTAGTGGTTTCCCATCCTTATGGCCTTGTGAACTCCGTCGAGTGCATACACATTTTCAAGATCGAGATCCTTATTGTGGTGTGTCACAAGGTATTCGTCATATTTTTTCTCGTTTTTGTGGTTCATCACATAGTTTGAAAGTAATACCTCCAATTGATCCTTTAATAAGGTCGGAGGGTCGTTGCCGAGGTCCTGCAGCCATTTCATTTTTTTTCGATTTCGTTGTGCCTTCAAGGAAGGCGAGGCGGACGTAATTCTTCTTTGGTGCCTGTGGTGTCTTACCGGCATTGTCGGGCTTTCTTTTTTTTCTTTGCTTTCGACTTCTCTAATGTGAAGCCGTCACTTCCTCCTTTAGCGTCGCCCGCCCGGCTCGGCCGCCCGGCTCGCCCGCCGCGTGACAATTGATATACAGCGCTCGGGCCAACGGGGCACTCAGCTCTAACGGTTACCACAGCAGTACTTGGCACTCGGTAGAGGAATTATTTCAAATTCCCTTACAAGCATAACTATTATCACATCACTACTGTCATGTCACTGAGTTGCGGATTATATGAGCAGCAAATGTTCATGAATTCCTTGTCCAACTTTCTCGTATATGACGCAAGAGGTTCGTGTGTAAGGGGCGAGGGCACCGGAGCACGGGCACCACACGACCTCTCCGTATGAGGTCACGGTGTGTACTGAAATCCCGTAGATTTTTACCGATGGGTTTGGTTCCCGTAGAGTTTTTTTCCTCGAAAGTTGTCGCGCCGGGACGTAGACTTTGAAAGATGGCGGCGGCGTCCGTAGTTTCGTTGTCCGATTTTAAGCGTTTTTTGTGCTTGTTTTACACATTTCTGTTATTTTTTCTTCTAATTTTAGCCTGTTTTACCCCACAATTTCCCTGGTCTACTTCATGCCCTCCCCTGCTATCGGGACTTATCAAATCACATCAAGAATGTCGGCTGCATAATGCAACTGAAATGATCATCAGATTCGTTCTCATCACACGAAAACAAATCTGATGATATAAATATTGTCAGGGAAGACAAGATATATCCCAAAGGAGAAACCTCATATTTCCAAGCTCCTGTGCTATTGTCATTAAACTCTTGCTGTCGTTTATTCATTGTTTCCTGTGCCTCCATCCTACTCAGTGCGTCGGCACATTGTTGCTTCGTATATTGGATGAAAGTCTGAAAAATGTCCATTTTAGAATTTAAACTTCGTAAAATTTCCTGCAAACCAGACAAATCGCCAGAACCCGAAGTTTGCTGCTCCTCTCTGTCTGTCGAGCTACCGGCTGCTGCTTCTGGCAGACCATCTTTCCTGCAAACCATTTTGTTCTGTTAATTAATATCAAACTAAAAAACTAGACTAATGTTCACTTTACACTTTACAGCACTATAAGGCAAATTTAAAACACTGCACAAAATGTAGATTTCAAACACAAACATAACACAATAATTGTACACAAGAATAACATTCCACAAACGAGACACTAAAAGAATAAGCAAAATCAACTTGTACATGTAAAAAGTTACAAAGACAGAAAAAACTAGTTAAATAACATGCATTATTATATAATAACTGCTCTGTACATGATCCTACCCACTGCCACCAAAAATGGATTGTAGCGCCTAATAACGTTTAAGAACCATTACCTTTATCAATATAGTTAAATTAGTAAAAAATACATTAGTTAGAATATGGGAGGTATCACTGTGCAGGCTAACTAAAACATTTACAATACATAAAACATTTATTTGGTATTAATAAAACACGTACATAACAGTAAAAACTGGACATACCACAGGATGGACAAACTTCACAAAATTAAACAAACAAAACTCGCAAGGTCAGAAATTTAACCTTCAGACACGCATACCCGTAATGTTGTTAAGTATAGTTATTCCCGTGCCAGTGAAGAAAGGTGCTCTAATACTTAACTTATACCTCGGAGATTACGTGGGTGGATCACGAGCAGAACCAAGAAACCACCGGCCGAAAAACCTGCGACCTGCTCCAGCTGCAGCACCAACAGGAGTGGTGGTGCTAACAAAGAAAATACCCACTCGAAAAGGGTAGAGCGGGTATGTGGGTTCGACAGGGACGCCATTTATCGAAGGTGGCAGTCCGCAGGAAAATGGCAATTGCTGAAGGGATCGCCCTTACATACCGAGGTTTATTAAAGAAGCCCAAACAGCAAGAATACAAACACATGTTTAAATTGAAGTAAAATCTCAAAACAATAAATGGACGTGAAAAAAAGCATTCAAGTAAAAAAGTAAATAAGTAAAAGGTGCAAAATAGGTAAAACAAAACAGTAAAACAGGTGTAAAAACGATTAAACCCAGCAACAAGCGGCAAACAAAACACGATCGTAAGCTTCCATCTACTACTACTTCACACACACACACACACACACACACACACACACACACACATACACACACACACACACACACACATATGTATAGACATATATAACCGCTAAAGCTTCCAGGTCACAAAGTCGATCAGTCGTGTGGTGACTTTAAGTAGTTGCTGGGTTCCCGGTGCGTTATTAATGATGTCGGTAGATCATAATAACGCTGTTTCTCGCATCCCTCTACATCGCGGAGCCAAACCTCGCTCACTGATGAAGTCTCGAGCCCTCTTCAAAAATATGTCGTGTCTCCGCTGGTGCTGGCGCCAAATTATCTGCGGAAGTCTGTGGAACAGTAGTTCTGTAGCGTTTACTTTAGTTCGTGATATACTCTACGAATCTCTTCGCCATGTTTCAATGTGCTTTAGTTTCTATATTTCATTTCCTGTCTGATCACTGAAAAGGACGTGATGTGGTAGCGTATGGCCCTTTTCCTTATTCAATTTAGGGCTCTGGTTTACGTAAAGCAAAGATTTCAAACCGGCAAAACTTACAAATAAAATTAATTTTAAAGTAAGACAAAGAAACAAAAACCCATGGAGCCAACGAAAGACTAATGTAAAACCTAATTAAACTAATCTAAAACAAGGCCATACACGATAAAACAAAACAAAAATAAAAATGAAATAGAAGATTCTAGTAAAATTAAGAAATTGAGATTGATAAATTACAAAAAATAGAAAGGGTTCTAGAAAAACTCAACGTTACGGGTTCTGTATTTTAGTGAAGGAGGGGCAGCGTACATGAACATAACCAATATAATAACTATTACCTTAATATATATGACGTCTCTGAAGTTTCCGATGTCGGGTTTCGCCGCCTCACAATACGAAAAGATAATAGAATGAAAATGAACACGATATAAATAGATAAAATATCGAAAAAAACAAGTCTCTTTTTCTGACTTCACTGAAGTCTCGGGCCTGAGTGGCGGTTCTCTTGCTATTGTTTATGTCCTGCGCATTTTCACCTGCGCAGTGACATCAGCGCACAGCGGCAACTGAATAAACAGCGCCTTTTTCCCTTGCGCAAAACCATGTGCCGTTTTAACTTTTGTTCGTGTATACTAAATGTTTGAATTCATGTTGTGATTTTGCGCTTCATTCATAATTTCGCATATCTCTGTGCATCCGCGCAGAGGGCACCCTCATCGGCTATGGCCAGCGGATACGAGGGGAAACTCCAACATTTCACTCGCTACAGTTCGATGGACTTCCGCATATAATTTGAGCTGTGACCCTTTGGCTTTTCACTGCAGTATTTTGAATTTACTTTGGTTTTACATTTAATGGTATACAACTCCATTGTCATTCGTTCAAATTGTGGTGTACAATAATGCCTTGAATTTGGGACCTTTACCAACTGCCGCCATGCGAAGTATTTGACTTGCAAAATTATTATTGGCGATATATCGCCGAAATCGAACTTATTGCAATCTCCCCTTCGCCCTTCGCCAAATAATATGGATAAACTCACAGAAAACGAAGCGCCATGTATTAATTACTCCCATCTAGCCTGGTTATTCGTAAAAGTGCGTGGGGGAGGCAGGAAGGCCACCAATATTGGACTGATGATGATGATATGGATCAAGGTAAACATAAAAGTGAAAAGAAAAAATCGCGGACGATGCAAGGAAATTAAATTTACAAGGTGATTAAAATTTCTTGTCAGCAGACATTTTAAATTGTCAGCGGTAAATTGCCTATCATTGTCATTAAATAATTATGATGAAAAACTCTTCATTTGCTACCCTTAATAACAACTCTGTGACAAGGAAATGAGGCCAAACAAGCCAAATTGCTGCCCCCAGAACCAATTTTTTTCTCATCAGCATTTGAGGATTTTTTTTAGTGCCAAGCACAAGCAAATGCGATACTTTACCATACGTAACTCAGGAGTAGGTCTACAGGCCGCAGAAAAGACTGACGCGTCTTTGGTTCCCCGCAATAGCAATTATCGGTCCCTCTAACACATCTCGACAATGCGCTTTATCTGCAGAATTGATACATAAAAAGACGTTTCGTAAACTGCCGACAAAACTTTTTTTTCACTGGCACTACGTTTATTACACGACCGCGAGGGATTTTGACATTCACCATCAGAAGCAATATCACTAATGTTACTAAAATCTAAATTTTGGGATCTCAGAGATTCAATATTCTTACACAAATATACATATAAAACTGGAGCACCAAGAAATCTGTATATATATATATATTAAATTATATATATATATATATATTTTTATAATATATATTATAATGTTATAATTATAC
>NC_051391.1:30643423-30648052 GCF_015228065.2 Penaeus monodon | reverse complement strand
TGTTTCATAGTTAAAAGAATCGAATACTAAAAATGAACATTCTACACTATAAAAGGAAAAGGACAAACTCAAAGGGAAAAAAATGTGTTTTTATTAACATGACTAGGTTTTACCATGCAAAAAAAAAATTCCGGGGTTTGGTTACTCGGTGGGTCACGTTTTTTCCAAGAATATTCATTTTTTGTGTCGCAAAAGTCAAACTGCTCCATGGGCGGGGGGCTGAAGGCGGCAGCGGCGGCTTGGTGCTTCTTCCCCCGGGTTCCCCCACAGCGGGAGGCTTGGCTGAACACAACAAAGTTCTTTTTTATGGTGTGTGTGTGTGCGTTTTTGTGTGTGTGTGGTTTTTTGGTGTTTTGGCGTGTTTTTGTGTTGGTGTGTGTGTGTTGTGGTGTGTTGGGGTGTGTGGTGTGTGTGTGTGGGTGTGGTTGTGCGTGTGTTGGTGTGTGTGGTGTGGTGTGCGTGTGTGTGTGTGGGGTGTGTGTGTGTGGTGTGTGTGTTGTTTGTGTATAGGCGTGTTTAAATATATATATATTTTATATATATTTTATAATATTTTATATATATATATATATTAAATAAACAATTCTTTGCTGTAGTTTTCCCCCATTTTAATGGGTTCGCTATGATCGGGGTTCCTGCAGTTTTTTTTTTAGGCCCGGATGCCCTTCTGAGCCAACCCCTCTTATTCCCCCGGTTGCGCCCGGCTTGCCACCCGTGCTATATATAATATAATAGATAGATGACAGATAATAAAAGGTGAGGATAATAAAATTTTAAAATAATATAGATAAGATATAGATATGTTTATATATTTTTATTTCATATATAAATTTTATTTATTGTGTGGTGTGTATATTTTATATATATATTATATTATAAATTTATATATATAATATAATATATATATAATATATTTTTAAAAATTTTTGTATATAATATATATTATATATATAATATTATATATATTTAATATATATATTATATTATTATATATATATATATATATATATATTATATATTATATATATATTCATACATACATGTATTTCTGCTTTTGAACACACCATACTTCTCCAACAAATGATGACATCATCTACCCCAAAAATATTTTCCTCGCTTTTCCAAAAAACAAAAAATCAAATATATAAATAAAGAAAGAATAAAAAGTAAAATCTTGTATTACAAATCAAAAAGACTTTTATGATCTACTTACTGGGTGCCCCCGGGGCTGAAGTCGTTGAATCCCTTGATCTTCTCGGCCCGTCGGGATAAAGGGATAAAATCTGGCCGGGGAAGGGGGCGAAGGCTCTGCTGCGCTCCAAGGGGAAAAGAAATGGCCATTGAATTCACATATACGTCAAATGTGAAGCTTTTTTGATAATAAAAATTAACAATAAAAGATTTACCCGGAGATGAGGCCTCCAACGCCCCCTGGCGGGCAGGGCGCGCAACACCCAACAGGGGACAAACAGAATACAGCAGGGGCCTTCATCCTGATGCCTGGATTATGGAATAAAAATGCTATTATTTCTTCTCGTTTTTGGTACTCACAAATGTGCTTTGCTTACTGATGTTCAATTCAACCCTACTACAAAAATAAATCAATAAGCACTGACAAATATCCCTCGCAATTACAAAAAGCTGACAAAATGATAGAAAAGGGGCACCGAAAAAGTCGTTCGCTTTTTATACCTGCGTCGTTCCGATCCAGATGTTCGAGAAAATTATTTCAGAATTCATGCAATCGTGTTGTGTGTGTGTGTTTTTTGGTGTGGTGTGCATATATATATATATATATATATATTATATATATATATTATAAATTAATATATTATATATATATAATATATTATAATAAACATATATATATATATAATATATTTATTATATTAATTATGTTGTATGATGTATTTATATATCCCTATATATAGAAGATAAAACGCTAATAATGTTATATTTTAGAAAATGAAGTTATAATGTGTATTGAACTGATCTGTGTTATTTTGATTGCCTCTTTTCACAATAACTTTGGGGGTCAGTTATATAAAAAATGAGTTCATTCATTGACATGTCAGAATGGTATTTTTTCCTTTTCTTTTTTTTTTTTCCCTCTTTCGTTGGGAAAAGGGGAACGCGTTTTACGTATTTTTTTTTTTTTAAAATTTCGAATATATATATAATATATATTTTATAATATATATTTTATATATTATATATATATTGTATACCAATTTAATGATCACTTAGTCAAAAAGATTAGAAAAACGTGTTAAAACCATGGATGTTATTTATCGATGTGTGTGAAACGAAATCATTTTAATACTATCAAAATATTAAGATATCTTTGTCGGTGGAGACCATTTGGGGTAAAATTAACAAGAAAACTAGCAAGCAAGGATACGGAAAAATTAAAAAAAAAAAAATATTAAAATTTACTCCAGGCACCCCGCCCTGACACATGTATTTTCTGTGCAAAACCACATAAAACAGATACAGATACTGACTCTTAATAAATTCAATGAATTCCCAAATACCATACATTATAACCTCAAAAAATTTTCATATTTTTTTTGTACATAAATTGTTTCGTGTGCATGTAAATGACATGAACCCTACATTTTCTTAAACTGCATTAGAAATGTCTTTTTAAACTGCCCCCAGCTGAAAACAGACATTTGATTCCCTTTGTAATCTAAAGTGCGACGTTTTTTTTTCAGTAAAACCACCTGTTCTATATTGTAGCGTTTATCTAGGGTTCATAAAAAAATTCGCAATCATGAATTAAAGTTTATGACTCAAGACTGGGAAATTAACAAAAAAATATCTGAACACTCGTTGCAAGCTCACTAAATTCAACTAAGTTACGATATTTTTTCATTAAATTGTTTATAAATCTGAAAAATTACTGGGATAACTTTGAATTAGTAATGATAACGATGATGCTGATTACTTCTTTTAATCAAAGGAAAGACATGCTTTTCCCAAAAGTGATAAGAAACTCATTGTAAAGATGTAAAAAAAACGCATATGATTTCAAGAAAAAGAATAAGAAAAAAATCCTAAAAGAAAAAACAGAAAGAATAGTAATGATCATAAGAAGACACAAAAATAAAAATGGATATAATAAAGATATGATAAAAATGGTAGTAACCCCGACAAAAACCGAAACAACAGTTTTAGTAGCATAGTAATACGGATGGCAATGAAATAATCATAACATAATTTTACTAAAATTTTTAAATTTTTATAGCTTTGGGAATTTACGAGTAGTTGTATCTCACGAGTTACAAAATACACTCGAATCATATTTTTTCATTTCGTACCGTGAGTTTAAAATAAGCAGTGAAAGTCAGCTGTCCCCGCCGCGTGCCCCAACTGGCACTAACATATATGACCCCAACACGCCCTTGTCACCTGATTCGTAGGCTCGTTTTGGGTTTTAAATATATAATGTTACAAGCAGTTTTATCTTTTTTTATCTTTTACTTTTTTATTTAATTATATTGTTCACGGATTTCCGCTTTTTTTGATTTTCAATGTTATTTACAAAAAACTCTAAAAATCTGATTATTAATGAAGTTACGTTGTTTTCAGACATCTAGAAGAAGGTTGCTGTCGTGTTGTTTCTCCGCCACTTTGGCTGCTGCAGCTGCCCTGCCTCTGCCAGTTCTTTTATATTTGATTGAATGATTGATTCGTTTAAAAAATATTTTTTAATTCGATTTTACTTGTAAATAGCCTCCAAATGACCATACCTATAAGAGTTTTTTAAGAAACCCGTTTTCCGCTCAAAACAGCAGAGGAGCCTTTATCCTCCCCCCGGCCATATCCGCCTTCATCCCCACGCCCCGGGGATCCAGGCCCCCCAACGCCCTCCACACCCCGGCCCGCCCCCGGAGCCGCCCCCGCCCCTGCAGTCGCCCCGGGAACTCCTACGGCGCCACTGACTGAGTGAAACGCATATGTTGTGCCTATTTTTTAGAATAAATAATCTATAAATAGCATGTATAGAGCTACTTGTAAACAACTACTTTTATTTTTTTTTTTAATGTGAAACAATATATTTCACTTTTTTTGCTTGTTGTTTTTTCCAGCCGTGCATCCGGCGCCGCCGCCTTCATGGCCCCGCCGCCGCCTTCATGGCCCCGCCGCCGCCTTCATGGCCCCGCCGCCGCCTTCTGATGCCCCCCCCTAGACGTTTAGGCCCGGGGGGTCATGAAGAAATGAGAACAAAATGGTTATAATAAAATATTTAATTGGGGACACAAACGACATATTTTAGATAAATGTGTTTGTATTATATCCAATCAACGATTCTCCATAATTGTGAAACCCGATTATGCATGTAAATTAAAAAATAATAATTATTTTATATAAATAAATATAAATAAATATAAAAAAAAAAACATATAATATAAATAAAATATATATAGATTAAATTTCAATATATATATATATTAAATTAATATATATATAATATATAATATATTATTTATTTATTAATATATAATATATATATATTTTATATATATAATATATAATATATATATAAAATATTATAAAATTAATATATATATATATATAATTATATATAATTATATTTGTAAATAACAAACCCCCCCCCTCCCC
>NC_051391.1:30543154-30575654 GCF_015228065.2 Penaeus monodon | reverse complement strand
CATACATATCATATGCATATATCTATCTATCTATCTATCTATCTATCTACTATCTATCTATCTATTATTATATATATATATATATATTATATATATATATATATTATATATTATATATAATATTATAATATATAATTATGTGTGTGTATATTTATGTATATGTATATGTATGTGTGTGTGTGTGTGTGTTGTGTGTGTGTGTGTGTGGTGTGTGTGGTGTGTGTGTGTGTGTGTGTGTGTGTGTGTGTGTGTGTTGTATGTGTGTGTATGTGTGTGTGTGTGTGTGTGTGTGTGTGTGTGTGGTGTGTGTGTGTGTGTGTGTGTGTGTATATATATATATATATATATATATATATATATATATATATATATATGCATGCATAATATAATATATATTATATATATTATATATAATATATATATATATATATATAAAATAGATAGATAGATAAATATGTACGTAGAGCTTCGCGACCTCCTCCGGCCATGGAAGCCCCTGGAGAGGCTTAGCCCCAGCAGGAGGCGGAGGCTTGCAGCCCCTGGCCGGCAGAGGCTTGCTCACACGGCGGCAGTGGCAGCAGCAGCGACGCCCACACTGAAAACCGCACAGGCAGCAGCGTACACAGAGCCGAAGCCTTCATCGTGGCGGCCTAAGGAGAGGAAACTGAGCTGTGAGATACCTGAACAGGCCTCTAGCATTGAGATTCTTAATCCACACATGAAAGAATGAAAAGATCAATCAACGATCCTCCTCCTCGTTTCATTTTCAGAGGTAACACGATTCACTTCATGGTAAACACTAACACTCTTTTAAAATAATTTCGATCATCTCTGTGCATTGAAAACTTGGTTAAAGATCTCACACATTTTTTTCTCAGCCGTTTCACCAAGTTGTCAATATGCATCGTTAGTTGAATCACCGGTAGTGCCTTGTTTGCAGGCAAACTTCTAAATTTAGTTTCAGGTTAGAGTCGTTTGAGAATTGAATTTCATATTAATGGAAATTTTCTTTCTTTTGCCAAGTATTGTAAACTTTAAAGAAACAACAATTACAATAGAATTTTTTTTATTATTAAAAATAAGAACGGGAAAACAAAATTAGAGAAACGAAAATCACAGACGTAGTGTACAAAGTAGGAAACCTGATCCCAAAGACACAAAAATTTCACAAAATAAGTGACTTTACTCCGTCCAATCAGGAGGGAGAAACTGGCAATTCATCTTAGAAAAAATAATGAAGAGGCGTGAAGCAATACAAATATTGTATATAACTTTAGGCACATGTAAACATAAATATTAGGCATCAACTTATAACAAAATAGAGAAAGAGAAGGCAAATCGGGGTACTACAGAGTGGATATGGCAAATATTCATATATTTTCCGTCTTCTTCTGTAAATGAAATTCCTTCAAGAAATAATGGCTATTTATCTATGACCTTGACTTTTCAGCCACCTCACCCCTCACTTACACTAATCCTTTCCTTTCACTACAGAAAAAAAATCATTCCCCAGCTAAACGAAAGAAAAACAAAAAGAATATTCTTACGTTTCTGTAAAAGGAAAGATACTTGAGACAGATCAGATAAATGTCCCAAGGAACAGCGCCATTCCGCAACGGTCCCACGGCAACGACTTACCTCAGGGATGACTCGCTCGACACGAAACGAGGGCCGGTGCAGAAGGGCTTATATACCTTCTGTTCCTGTCACGTGACGGAAGAGGGTTGGAGGGGATTCGATATCGCTTTGATTATGCCGATTGCAAAGAAAAAAAAAAGAAAGCAAATGTTAAGAAATGCAAAAAAAATCTTATCCTGCATTATTTTCTGTTTCTTTTTTCTCATTACGAGTGACTGACAGTGCAAAACCGGTGTTATCATCAGAATTCTGCTTTCAGCGAATATACTTATAAAGCCATAAAGCCATACTGATAAATTGCAAGACTGAGTTTTACGATAACATTATTTGTAATACTAAAGGTACCTTCCCTTTGCTAAAACCAAATTTATAATTTATGATATCAAACATCCATGTGGGCATTAAATATAAAAGAATCGGTCCTCGGAATTGCATCTAAATTCTGTTCTCGAAATTCCAAGAAACTAGATTCTCCTTTCCCTACGTCAGTGCATTTTCTCTCATTGTTTGCCTTTCTGTATAACTGTAAAACCAGAATTAGTATTGTTTTCACAGCAGTCGAGCTTTCATCATAAATAAAAGAAAACGGAGCAGGGTAGCGTCCCTTTTGTTTGATCCATTGTGTGAACTTAATGATATATTGATGTCTATAGAGATACATGAGAAAATACCTTTGTATGAGAGACAACAAAACAGTGCGTAAATGGAGTGTATTGCACATTGTAAGATTCATCTTGTCATATAAATTTATGCAATGGTTATTGTCTGTTAATACACGAGAAGAAAAAGCAATGTCATGTTCCAGTCTTTTTTAGGAAGAAAGGAAAGATAGAGGAGGTGAGAAGGAATGTCACAGTTTCATCGATGATGATTCGAAGACTAGAATGGTTAATGTAAAATCTACATCGTTTCCTTTAAATGTGAAAAAGTTATAATTTCAGTGGAAGAGAGACTAATGAGAAGGGACTTTAGTGATGTGATCTCACAGGCAAGTTCTGAGAATGGTGACACTGATCTTCTCTTAATAGACACATATGCTACTTTCTTGGTCCTTATTCTAAAAAAAAAAAAAAAAAAAAAAAAAAAAAAAGGCTTAAAAATTTGCCCGGGACTAAAAGAAATTCCTGTGTTCATCTTTGGAATATCGAGAAAGGTATAGACTGACAATGTATTCCGTACATATTAAGGTCATGAGGCTTTATTCATACTTTTCCCATCATCTGTTTCAATCAATTTTGTTCGGCTTTAGGAACTTGAACATGTTGCCAATAAGAAGACTACAAACTAATGAGGAATAGCAAAATGGCCGAATATATAGCGAAGGAGAACATGTCAAGATAGAAAGGATAAAATGCAACTCGTATAAGGAAACAAACCTCATGTAAGAAACTTGAAATGGTGGACTGAGAGTCAAAAAGGTACGTGGAGAAACTTTTGTCTTTGTAGTGAAACAGGGGTTTCAAGACCGTTGACTTATTCACCGTAAATATTATCTAAAACGATTTTATTGGCTGAAAAAATACTCAGAAACAAAGATTTTACGGTTGCCAGTCTTTTTTTTAACTCTTCTTCTTCTTGACAAAAGTATTTGTTTTTCACGCTTATCTTCATTATCGCTAGTATAGTCATCTTCATCATCACCATCACCACTGTAATTATAATAATGAGTCTAGTATTACTGACGTCAACAACAAAAGAGCACTATCAAAAACAACAAAAACAATGATAATAATAATAGTAATAGTAATGATAACAGAGGTAACAACAATTATGATAGCAATAAAAAATAATGGTAATGATAGTAATGGTAATGATGATGATGATGATGATGATGATGATGATGATGATGATGATGATGATGATGATGATGATGATATAATATTAATAGTAATAATAATAATAATAATAAATTAATAATAATAATAATAATAATAATAATAACAATAATAATAAGGATAATAATAATAATAATAATGATAATGATAATAATAATGGTGATGATAATAAAGACATAATGAGGATAATGATTTGATAACAATGATAGTAATAACAATAATGGTAATGATAATGATAGCACTAAGGATGATGATAATAATAATGATAATGATCATGATAGAATACTGATGATAATAAGAATAAGAATGAAAATGGTAATGAATGGATAGAATGACAGTAATAATGATAGTGATGAGGATAATGATGAAGAATGAAGATAATTATAGGACTGACAACAATGGAAAAGAAATAAAAGAAAATAATAATATAGGAAATAATAATAGAAAATTATACCAATGGTAATAATGATAATAGTAATAATAATTATTATTATTATTATAATAGTAACAATAATGGTAATAATAAAGATAATAAAGTAATAGTGGTGCTATTAATATAATAATAATAATTATAATAATAATAATAATAATAATGACAATGAATATTATTGATGTATTTAGTACTAGTATTATTATTATTATTATTATTATTATTGTTATTATTATTATTATTATTATTGTTGTTGTTGTTGTTGTTATTGTTGTTTTTGTTGTTGTTCTTGTTGTTCTGTTATTATCATTATTGTTATCATTGTTATTATTATCATATTATTGCTATTATTATAAGAAAATAATAATGATAACGATAATAACATCAATAATAATAATAATGATAATAATAATAATAATAATAATAATAATAATAATAATAATAATAATAATAATAATAATGATAACAATAATAACAATAATAATAATCATAACAAAAATAAAAAAAAATAATGTTAATATTAATGATGATAATAGCTAAAATAACAGTAATGAAAAGGATCATAATAATAGTAATAACAATACTAATAAAAAACAATAATAATAATACTGAAAATGCTGATAACAATAACAATTATAATAGTGACAATAAAGATAATCATAAAGATAATGATAAGTATAATGCTATTAATAGTATTAATAATAATAAGAAGAAGAAGAATGATTATTATTATTATTGTCATTATTATCATCTTTATTATTGTTATTACTATGAGAGAATGATAATTATAATAATAATAATAATAACAACGATAGTAATAATAATGATAATGATAATAATGATAATAATAATAATAATAATAATAATAATAATAATAATAATAATAATAATCAATAATAATAATGATAATAATAATAATAATAATGATAATAATAATAATAATAATGATAATAATAATAATAATAATAATAATAATGATATTGATAATAATAATGATGATATTGATAAATAACAATAGTAATAATAATAATTATAATAATAATAATAATAATAATAAAATAATAATAATAATAATAATAATAATAATAATGATAAAAACAATTTTCAATGCTGATGATGATATAGTAACAATAAATTTTAATGGTAATGATTACAATAATAGCAATAACAATACTAATGATAACAATGATAATGATACTAAGAATAAGAATAATAACAATAATAATAACAATAATAATAATAATAATAATAATGATAATAATAATAAAAATAGCAATATTAATAATAATAATGACAATATTGCTAATAATCAAAGCATCACAATAATACAGTATAATATAATCATTATAATATATTATATCATATTCTATATTATTTCATCATTATAGTTATATAATTATTATTATTAGTACTATTATTATTATATTAGTATTATTATATATTATTTATTATTTTATTATCATCATTACTGATTATCTTATATTATATTATTATTATTATTATTAAGTTTAGTATGATGATTAAGATCCTGATAATACTATATCAGTATTATAAGTCTTATATAATAATAAGGATAGTATTATTGTTAATTGATGATATATAGTTGTATAGCAGATATAAATAATGATGATAATGCAAATAATAAAATAATAACGATAATAATAATAAAGTCAAGAATAATAATAATAGTTAAATGATAATAATGAGATATATGATGATATAATATTAGTATAGAATAAAGAATGAATTAATAGTATTAATAATAATAATAATAACAATAATAATAATAATATAGATGTAATCTAATAATAATTATAGTAGAGTACATAATAATAATAATAATATAATAATAATAATAAATAATAAATGTAGTAGTAACAATAATAATGATAATAATAATAATTATTATTATTTTTATTATTATTATTATTATTATTGATAATATAACAATAATATAATAATAATAATAATATATAATATAATAATGATATAATAATAATATAATAATATAATAATATAATAATAAGATAATGATAAAATTGATAATAGTAATCATAAGAATAAGAATAGATAAGAGTATTAATAACCCTGATAACAACAATTACAATTATGATAATAATAAGCAGAATGATAGTAACTACTATTACTTTCATTAAAACGAATAACTTCATTCCAACACCGCAGCACCACAGCAGCCAAGATCGAAAAGCTTTCACAAGTGGCGGAAACACGTGTACAAGTGAGGATTGGCCTCCGTGCGTGGAAGGTTGACTGCTGGATTAACAATTGGGATTAAGGGGTTTACAAAGGATAATCCTTCACAAATGGGATTCTGGAGAACGGGAAATCTGACACTAAAGAGATTAAAGTCCCCCTTTTCCCGCTTAAGTTTTTTGAGTTGTTGAGCCGAAACGGGATTTAAAACAGGGGGTTTTATCCTCAGGCGTTCATGAATTCTTCTCAAACCCCTGGCAAAAAATTTGAGTTGTGCAGCGGGATCTGCAAGGGGTTGTTTGGAGACGTTGCAAAAATGTTTTGAAATGAAACTTTTGAAGCAATTTGCATTTATCAGTACCAAGGAAAAGGAAAAATATATTTTTAGCTTTTCTCATTGGGCTCGTTTTTTTCTTGGGGAATAAAAAAGGTGGTTTCCAAAGGTTTTTAATCTCCTGGGTTTAGTTTGTTGAAAAATCGGCGGCACAAGCAAAGTATCGCAAAACAAACAAATAAAACAAAAAAAAGCATCAATTTTTCATACCTGATATAATACTCTGTGCCTGCACTTTACAATTGCAAAGGGGTGGATATGTAATGACTTTTACTCCGATTTTAGCTTTTTTCATTAAAATGGCCCCCGTTTTTCTGCCTCTGTGGTTTTCTTGTACTGTTTTTACTCTCTCTCCCCCTCTCTTCTCTTATTATCTTCTATCTATCTTTCTTTATTATTTCTTCTATATATTACATATATAATTTAAAATATATATAATATATAATATAAAATTTTATATTTTATTAATAAATTTTATATATATAATAATATATATATATATCAAATATTATACTTTTTTATTTAAAAAATAAAAAAAAAACCCCCAAAACAAAAAAACACACACCCCACACACACCCCACCCAAAAAATTTTAAAAAAAAAAAAAAAAAAAAAAAAAAAAAAAACAAAAAAACCCCACAAAAAAAAAAAAAAAAAAAAAAAAAAAAAAAAACCCCCCCACACCCACATTAAAATTTTTATATAATTATAATAATAATAATAATTATATATATTTTATATTTATTATTTTTTAAAACCCACACACACACCAAAAAATAAAAAAATTTAAAATTTTATATATATATATATTTTTTATTATATTAAATTTATATTAATATTATATTATCATATCTCATAAAAACCATTTTAGGGCGTAGGCCCCTCTTTTCCAAACTTTTCTTCTTTTTTTTTAATGTATATTATATATATTTTATATATATATATATATATATTATATATATAAAAATATATTTTTTTGTTTTTTTTTTTTTTTTTTTTTTTTGGTTTTTTTTTTTATATATAATAGGTTTTTTACGTCTATACCACAAAACACACACACACACCACACACCACACACCAACACCCCACACACACCACCACCAAAAAAAAAATATAATTTTATATAATCCATAAAATTATATATATTATATATATTATAATATTATAATATATATATATAAATATTATAATATATATACATTATATATATTATATATATATATATATTTAAAGTGTGTTGTGTTGTGTTGGTGGGGTGTGTGGGGGGGGGGGGTGTGTATGTGTGTGTGTGTGTGTGTGTGTGTGTGTTTTGGTGGTTGTGTGGTGCCGGCGTGTGGGTGGGGTGTGGTTGTTTGTGGGGGTTACATTATAAATATATATAAATATATTATATATATTTTAAAATATTATAATATAATATGAAAATTATATATATATAAAAATAATATTATATATATATATAAAATAATATTTAATATATATTTTATAATATAACTAATTATCAAAACATAACTACTCTGTTGTGTTGTTGTATATTATTAGTATTATTATATAATATATTATATATATATATAATATTATATTTTTATTTTTATATTTATAAATTTTAAAAAAAACCAAAATTTTATATATTTTAAGCAATATTATAATTTTTTTGTTTTTTTTTTTATATATTATATTTATATATAATATTATATATAATATATTAAATTTTATTTAAAAAAAAAAAAAAAAAATATATATATATATATATATTAATTATAATATATAATAAAATTGAATATATATACTTATATAGTATATATATTTTTATATGTTTGTTTTTTTTTTTTTTTTGTTTTTTTTTTTTTTTTGTTTTGGGGTGGGGTGTTGTGTGTGTGGGTGTGTGTGGTGGTGTTGTGTGTGTGTTTTTATTAATATATTATATATTATATATAAAAATATAAAATTTTATTATATATAAAATTATTTTAATATATATGCATGTATTTTGGTTATGTTTTTAATATGTAAAAACCGGTTTTACCTTTTTTTGGGCATTGTCTTACATTTTGTTTTTTGGGGTTTGTTTAAACTTCTTTAGAAAAAAAAAACCCAAAAACCCCACACACCAACACCCCACAAAACAAACACCCCCACACACACCACACCCCCACAACACAAAAACCCCCACACACACATTTGCCCCACCCCAAAAACCACACAAAACATTTGCCCCCACACCACACACACGAAACACATATTTTAAAAATTTGTTTGGGGTTTGGGGTGGTGTTTTTGTGGGGTTTGTGTGTGTTGTGTTTTGTGGTGGGGTTGGTTGTGTGAAGGTGGGGTTTGTAGGGCCTATTTGTTTTTTACGGATATGAAATGTGTGTATTGCTTAGTTTTTATAGACTGAAAACCCTGTATTTTTTTCAGGGCGGAGGGCCCCTAGGCATGTGTGTGTTTTTGGGGTTTTTACAGGAGCTGTTGTTTTTTTCTTGTCGGGATGCGTTTTCTTTTTTTCATTTTCCTTTTTAATCTATGATTTATTTCCCAATGTGTGATCATAAAAGGGTTTTACTAGAAGAAGTTTACTAACAAAAAACAGATTAACATAAAAAATTAGTAAAAGTAATTGATGATTTTTAAAAAAAATTTTTCAACTTTTTTTTTTATGGATAAAACCCAGAACACTTTTAATGGAACAGTAATTTTTTTTAAACCATGATGTTTGGGTTTTATCAAAACTTTTACTGATTGAAAAATTGTCAAAACGAGTTTTTTTAAATTTCCTTGCTTTAAATAGGGCCTCCCAAACTTTATTTTTACTTTTCCCCAGTAATCTTATTGTATTTTTTTCCGTCTAAAAAATTTACTGAAGGGTTCCGTTTAAAAATCAGTTTATTGATTCAGTTAACTTTAAATGATTACCTGCAACAGAAAAACTAAAAAGTCTTCCGTCTCAAGCTCTATCTTTTAGCACTTTTACAGGGATTTTTGAGAGAGGTCGGATGAGTCAGAGGCCAGGGGTCATAGGCTCAGGTCTAAAACGCCAAACGTGTAAGAGAAAAAAAAGAAAATTAGCAAATGCGTTTTTCGGATCTACAATATTTGCCTTGAGTCAAGCCATTGCAAAAACTAAACACAGATGCCGATGAAGAAGCGAGAGGGTTGGAAAAAAAGGAATGTAAACCAAAAATTGAAAAAAAATGGTTTGGGAAACTTTTTTTAATATTAAAATATGATGATTTGATACTGAAAATAATATGATAATGATGATAATATAATGATGATAATTAATGATAATAAAAATTAATAATTTAATATAATAAAATAATAAAAAAAAATAATAAAAAATAAATAATAAAAAACAAAATAATTAAAATATAAAAATAATAATAAAGGGCCCAACAAGGGGCCTGACCCGGTTTACGGGGGAAATTAAAAAACCCACCGAAAGGGCAGATGCAGGAAAAAAATTTTCCCCAAAAAATAAAAAATTTTTTGGAAACGTAAACTTAATTAATATGTTTGGGGATCAAGCTAAATAAAATTTTTAAAAATTTAATTTAAAAAAACCCCCTTTAAAGTTTTGGGAAAATGAATTTTTAAAAAAAAAAAACACAAAGTCGGGCCCCAAGGGGGGGACCCGTAAAAAGGGGGGGGAACGGACAAACAAACCCCCTCTCAGAAGGGTTCATTTTTTATTTTGCTTGGAGAAAGTAGAAAAAACAGGGTTTTTGGTCCCGGGTTTAAACATTAAAAAAAAAAAAGAAAATTGCCAAATGGTCATAAAAAAAGTGAGTCACCATTCCCAAAATCAAAAAAAGCCTAATTTTTTTTTCCCCTTTTTAAAACCAAAATGAATAAAATTTGGTCCGAAAAGGGGGGGGGAAAAAAAGGGGGCTTTTTTTTTTTTTTGGGAAAATATTAAGAAAAAAAATTTGGGGAAAAAAAACATACCAAAAAATTTTTTTTCCAAAATACCTTTTTTAAATTTTGGGGGGTTTTTTTTTTTTTTTTTTTTTTTTCTTTTTTAAATTTCATGGACAGTTAAAAATTAAGGGGGGAAAAAAAATTGGGGGGGGGGAAAAAAAAAAAAAAAAATTTTTTTGGAAAAATTTTTTTTTTTTTTTTTTTTTTTTTTTTTTTTTTTTTTTTTTTTTTTTTTTAAAAACCAAAAAAGAAAAATTTTTTTTAAAATTAAGAAAAAGTAAAAAAACCCCCAAAAAACTTTTTTGGGGTTTTATAAAAACAAACCCCAAAAAAGTGGGAAAATTTTCATTAAACCCCAAACGATTGTTTTTTTATTAGGGGAGGGACAAAACCCAAAAACGGGGGGGGGGGGTTTTTTTAAAAAAAAAAAATTTTTTAAAAAAAAAAAAAAAATAAAATTTTTTTAAAATTTTTTTTTAAAAAAAATATTATTAAAATTTTTTTTTTTTAAAAAAAATTTAAAAGAAAAATAATTTTCTGGTTGAAATTGTTTTTCTAAAAATTTCTCTAAGCCAGGGGAAAAATTTCCCCAAAGGGAAGGGGGGTTGTTTCCAATTATAAAAAAAAATAGATGGTTTTTTGGAAAACAGCCCCAAACAAAAAAAAAGGGGGAAAGAAAGCCTGCATCCTTTCCTAACAACAGAAAGCTTTTAAATATGGTTAAAAAAGTTTTTAACTAAAAGTATCCAAGCTTTCTGGCTAGAATGGAAAAAAAACAGGGGCTCGATTTGTAACCCTTCCCCCTTCGGAAAAATTTAAAGACATGAACCGTGCGTGGAGCCCAAACTAAGGTGCCAAGATTAACCGAAACCCAAACCCGAGGAAGAAACGTTGGATAAAAAGGGAAAAAAGGGGGTTTTAAAGGTAGATTTCATTTAAAAGCTTCCTTTGACTACTTTTTAAGTGGCTAAAAACGTAATTTAGTAAATTACATAGGGCAAAAAGGGAAAAAAAATGTTAGTTACAAAAAAATTACATCAAATGATGTTCTGTGGGGTTAAAAAGGAGATTAAAAAAAATTTCTTTGTGGGGGATAGAGTTCAGGGGACCCCGCTTAGAGAAAGACCACCCCGACTGCCAGAGAGTCAAGATTTGGGTGTTTTGTTTTTGATCTTTTTGCAGGGTTCTGGAAGTTTAGGGGGTTTTGTGGGGGAAATTTTAAGTCAATTTGGATATCGTGACATAAATGAGCGTTTTGCTGCCCCAAAATTTTGTGAGTGGTTCCCAGATAATCACTGCATTTTCATGCCATAGGAAACTCCCCCAAAACACAGCAAAAAAAATTAAAATCATTTGATAACATGGTATTAGAATGCTTGACTGGTCTAGAAACAGCCCCAGTTTTAAATCCTATGAATTTTGGAAAGACAAAAGGACGAGAAAACCCAAAGTAAAATGTATTAACAAATTTTGATTTAAATGAAAAAGGTATGGCTAAAACCCAAAAATCGGGAAAAAAAAGGCTCCCCGGTACATTCGAGGCATGCCAAAACTGTTCTGTGGATTAAAGCTAAGGGAGTTTCTGGTTACTAATATCATGTCTTTAATCATGTTAATAACCTTAACCTAACCCAAAAACCATTTTTTTTTTTTTCTTCCACCCGGCCCGAGTTCCGGGGGGGGGAAATAAAGGGGAAATCCTAAAATAACCCCTAGGAAAAACCCCACCCCCCCCCTTTTGGTGGGGGCCTAAAATAACTACTGGTTAAAACGGGGTTTAAAAGAAACCCCCTTTAACCCAAACCCAAAACGACCAAAACCTCGGGCCTTATACACCCCCGGGCCGGGGGGAGGGGGAAAGGGCCAAACCCAAGAAAACACCCGGGAAAAAGGGCTCCCACGACTGAAAGGCCCTTTCCGTGGGGGCGCGACCCTTTGGGTCCCCCCCTTTTTCCCCCTTCCAGGCCCCCAAAGGGAAAGGATCAAAAAACCCGGAAAAAAGAACCCCAAAAATTAAAAGGCCCGCCGGGGGGCCCCAAACAAACAAAAAACGGCCGTTCCCGCACATGCAAAAGAGGTTCCCCAGTTGTTGCGTCAAACCCCCACTTTTTTTTTTCCCCAGGCAAAAAGGAAAAGAAATAAAAGAAACAATAACAACCCAAAAAACCCCACCAAAACACCCACCCCCACACATCATATTTACACGTAATTAAAATTTTTTATAATTATAAAAATTAAAAAAAATATAATATAAGAAAAAAAAAATACAAAAAAAAAACATATATATATATATAAATCATATATATATTTATGGGATAAAATATATATATATATATATTTTTAATTATAAAATTATATTTTGTGTGTGTGTGTGGTGTGTGTGTGTGTGTGTGTGTGTGTGTGTGTGTGGGCCCTATTTTATATATAAATTTTTATTTTTATTATATATATAATATACTAATATATACATATATATTGGTGTGTGTGTTGTGTGTGGTGGGGTTTTTTTTTTTTTTTTTTTTTTTATATTTTTAAAATCTATATATTTTTTATATAATATATTTTTAAAAGGGGGGGTTTTTTTTAAAATTTTAATTAAATTTTTGCCCCCGGGGGCCTTTGTTCGGGGGAAACCCTGGGAAACGATGAAAAGGTGACCGGGGGCAGGAACAAGGGACCTTGGGGCCCCGTGAAATTTGGGTTCCCCGGCCCGGAAAACCCGGGGCCCGGAAAGGGCGTTGGGGCTGTTCCTGTGGCCCCCCTGTTTGGGCCTTGGTGACCCGGGGAAAAACCCTTGTGTTGGCCCTGTTTTTTGTTTTTATTGTCCCCGGGTGCCATTGGCGGTTTTCCCCCCTTTTTGGGGTGCTTGGTGTCGGGTTTTTGTGTTTGGAAAACTTTTCAGGTTCACCCCCCTTTTGGTTCCCATCCCCATTTCTTTTCCCCCTTCCGGGGCCGGGGTGTTTTGGGCCCGGGAGGCGGTCGGCGTAACAAATGGTGTCAGGAGTGGGATTTGTGATATTTGTCAGTGGGAAGCGCCGATTTATCATGTTCCCCAAAAAGATGGGGGCAGCCTTTAGGGAGAGGAGCTATGACTGAGGCAGGCACGGGGGGTGAGGGTTGGAAAGGCCTTTCATCCCTGGGATGGTTGGGGGGGGAAAGGGGAAACAAAGGGCAAAGAGCAGGCACGGGGAGGGCACGCAAAGCAGGGCACCTTTTCTTTGAGATCCCAGGAAAGGGAAAAGGAAAAAGGAAACCCGTTCTGCCAACTTTTTGAGGGCTACAGAAAATTTTGGCATCTGGGAAGATGGAAATTTCACAGTAAAAAAAAACCCGAAAAGGCCCTAAAAACAGCTAAAAGAGTGAACTGATGGAGGAGGTGCGACTCTGAAAGGGCGAGGTTCGGGCCTGAGGGAGGAAGTAAAAGGGGGAAAGGGGGGGGCGGGTAAAACCGGGGTAGTAACTTTGGGAAAAGCAGAAAAAGGGCAAAACGAGGTTCTGGAAACAGAGGGCCACAGATTGTCAGTTTTCTGGGGTCTGCCGGGGGTCGGGGCGGGAAAACCCCCGGGCCTCCCCAGCGCGTCTGTCGCACCCAGTGGTCGCTGCAAAAGGGCGGGGGGCCCCATGGGAAAAACCCGCTCCCTTGGATATGGGTGGGGGCCCAAACTCGGCCCCCGGTAAACCCCCTCTTTGGCCTCCCTCCCCCCTTCCTCCCCCCCAGGTGTGTTGGGTTAAAGGCACCGTTCTCCCCCCCGCAGCCCCTGGGCCCCCCCAACATTTCTGGGAGGCGAAACCCCAGCTGGGGTACGAGGGGAAGGTGGCCGGGGAGGCATATTTTTGCCCAATTTGAAATGCTGGCATCTGCCCAGGGCCTGGACCGGAAGAGAAAGGGCCCCCGGGGGCTGGTAACAGCGCTAAGGGGGCCCCCGGTGGGAAATGGGTTTGGGGGGTCTGCCCCCCCAACCCAACAGGCCCTTTTAAAAAACCAGCGTGGGGAGAGGCTTTTTAAACGGCCGTTTCGGGGGACCCCCACCAGGCCGAGGTTTGATTTGGGCCCACTTGAAGAAGCGGGCTCGTAGCGTGGGAGACCCGTCCCACTGGCCCCAGGGTGGAGGGGCTTTGGGAAGGAGGTCGTACCCTGGGGGCTGCGGAAAGAAAATGAAACGGGCCCTGGGGCCCCTGATTTCCTTTTTTGGGTTTAAAGCTTTCAGGACCCAGCGCTGCAAATCTAACGTAAAGCAGGGGGCCCCCCCTGAGGACCTGCAGGGGGCGCCCGGCGAGGGCCCCTTTGGGGGTTCAAAAACCCTTCCCCGAAGGGAACCAGTGGCCTAGGGCCCCGCTTTTCACCCCGGGGGGGCCCTGCCTCCGGGGCCGGAAGGCTAATGGAAAAAAAAATGCATTGAAGACGGTTTACCCGGGGAACCCCTTTTCCAAAGGGTTGTGTTTTGGGGGTGGGAGAGGGAGGGGGACAGCGTAGTTTGTGTCAGAGGGAGCGGAGAACCCGTCTTCCCCAACCGGGGCGGATTTTGATGCCCTTCCCGCAATTTCTGCAAAGGGCTGTGGGGGGTTGGGCACCATCCGATGCAAAAGGGCCTAAAGGGTAGGAAATGGTACAAGGGGGGAAAACCGGACGGCTTTGGGGGGAAGGGGGCCCGGGGAAAACCCCGCCCGGGCCCCCGGTTCCCGGGGGGCCCACGGGGGGGGGGTTAAGGGGGTTGGGCCCTCGAACCAGGACGAGGCAGGTGGGGGGGCTCAATAATGGGGAAAACCCTGGCCCCCCTGGGCATTTGGGCACCCGGGGCTGAGAAGACCCAGTGCGGGCCTGATAGTTGGCCACTAAAGGGGGCTTCCAGATTTTTCCCCAAAAGGGCTGTGTTTTGTCACGGGGGGATTGTGTGGGACTTTAAAGGGGGGCCCTTTAAGGGTCGGGATTTTTGGGGTGGGCCCCGCACGGTTCAAAACGGCTGCCGGTGGGAAAAGTGGCCGATCTGGACGAGGGACTGCTTGCTGGGCCCTTTACTAACCCGGGCCGGGGAGTAAGGCGTTTTGTCGGAAACCCTTTGGGCGGAAAACTGGTGAGGGGGGCACGGGTGAAAAATTGCCCCCCTTGCTTCCAGAGGTTTGTGTGTGCAGGGGGGTATTACGGGTGAGCGACTGGGAAACCTTTTCCCCCGGGCCCGAGTCTAGAACCGGGGTCGATGGCAAGAGTGATTAAAGTTGGGGTAGAAAGGGGCCCCGTGGAGCCAAAAAAAAACCTGCGCTGGGGTGATGGGGGGTGCGGTTGGGGAAGCCCTTTTTTGGCCGGGGAAGGGTTTGTTTCAAATGTTTTGGGACTAACTTTCCCCCCGATAGGCCCGAAGGTGGCCAGCGGGGGCAAAATGGGCACTTGTGAGGAAGTTTGGGGCGCCCAGAGAGGGCGTCGGGGAGCGAGGGGGTTTTGGGTTTTGGGGGTGGGGGCCGTTGGGCCCTTACTTCCTTGAGGAATTTTTTGGGGCCCACGGGTGGCGGTTTCCCCTGGGCCCCGGAACTACTCCTGGGGCCATGGTGAAAAAAAAAAAGATGAAAAAAAGCCCCAGTAGCGGGGATGGGGGAGTGGGAACGCGGGCCGAGGGTGGGACGAGCATTTTTGGGCGGTGAGGGCGATGCCAAACAGACCCTAAAAGGTGCCAAAAGAGCCAGGGCTTGGGACAGGGTTCCACTCTGGGGGTGCCACCATTTCCAATCTAAACCCCGCCGGCCCCACACCTCCCTCCAGAGCGGGCCCCGGGGAGAGCGAAGAAAGCCAAGCTTTGGGTGAAAAAATTTTTTTTGTTTCCTGAGGCTAATTTTTTTTAAATTTTTTTGTAGTTTTTTTTCAGGTTTTTGGTAGTCAGACAGGGCGGGTTTTCCTCTGCCCTTTATAGGGGGGGGGTAGTGCTACCCCCAGTTTTGGGGCCTTTTTTCCCCTGTGCGAAAAAATGTGTTTAAAAAAAGGATACCTGGGCCCTGTGTTTAAAACCTGGGCCCCAAAGGGTCCAAGGGGGGAAAACCAAAGGGGGTTTGGGGGCTGCGCCTGTGGAAAAACCTCGGGGTGGGCCCTTGTGACCCGAGATTTAAAACCCTTTTTGTTGCCCTGGGTTTTAAACTGTATTGTGCTGTGGGAAAATGCTGGTTTTCCTTCCCCCCCCGTATTGTGCCATAAAAAATGTAAGGGAAATAAATTGTGTAAATAAAGGAAAGACTTCCCTTTTTTGGGTTTTCTTTCTTTCCCCCCCCTCGCCCCTTGGCGTTTTTTTTTCCCCCTCCTGGTGTTTTTGGGGTCTTTGGGTTCGGGGGCTCTTGGAGCTGGGTTTAGTGTTTCCCCGACCCCCCTGGATAGCACGCTGTCCCCGCCTACCTGGGGCCCCGGGGGTTTGGGAGCAGAGAGACGGGGGCGGGGCTGCGTAAAAAATTAATTATAAAATATATATATATATATATATATATAATATATTTTAAAAATATTTTAAAATATATTAAATATATATGGCATGTATATTTTTGTGTGGTGTGTGTGGGGGGTGTGTGGGGTGTGTGGTGTTTTAATGTATATATAAATGATTCCCCACCTTTCAGCATGTATATGTATGTATGAAAATGTAAAATATGTATGTGTATTTACATAGATGATGATAAATTAAATAGGGGAAAAATTAACCCTATAAAGTGTATATATACATAGTGTGTTTTGGGGGCTTTTTTTTTGTTTTTTAAAAGGAGATTTAAAGTTACTATGGTAACAGGCTGCCCCCCCTGGATCCCCCCCGTTCCCAAAACACACCGCACCTTAAAGAAAAAATTTTTTTTATAAAAGTCCCTGGGTTGGGGGGCATTAAATTTAACTTTTTGGGCCGAAACCCCCGGGGGCAAAACCCTTTCTTTTTTTTTTAAGGCGATAAGGGGTCCCCTTAAATTTAGATAAAAACCCATTCCAAAAAATGGGCCCCTGGTTTAAAATTTTTATATTTTTTTTTAAAAACAAATTTTTTTTTTTTCCTTTTCGTTTTTTTTGGGGGTTTTTCCTAGTAAAACAACCGGAATTGAAATTTTTTTGTTTGCCCCATCATGCATGGACTGAATACATGCAAACGGGGGAGGCCTCACTAAATTTTTCTAAGTAAGACTAACCCCAAAAAAAAAAAAATTTTAAAATATTTTATATTTTTGAAAAAATAAATATAAAAATATTAAAATATTTTTTAAAATATTATTTTTTTTTTTTTTTTTTTTTTTTTTTTTTTTTTTTTTTAATTTTTTTAATTTTTTTTTATAATTATATATATATTAGTATTATTTTTATTGTTTTTTGTATCTATATTATATATTATTATTTAAATTTTATAAATTATTATATATTATTATTATATGTATATATATATAAATTTTATATAATATTATTTTTGTGGTTGGTGTGGTAATGTGTATGGGGTACGTGTGTACTATATTTTTATATCTATCTATTTATATATCTATTATTTATCATTCTATTATCTATGCTTGTATTTTTGTTTGTTTTGTGTGTGTGTGTGTGTGTGTGTGGTGTGTGTGTGTGTGTGTGTGTGTGTGTGTGTGTGTGTGTGTGTGTGGAGTGTTTTGTACAAGGCTGAAAGCATTGTGCTGTTCGGCTGTGATCATCTTCCACTGTATTAACCTAAGAAATATTTTGCAAAATATACACGCAAGTTAAAATTTCCAAGCGTATTGGCTGCACTGTGTGTGGCTAAATATTCCAATGTAAAATTCAGCGTTTCGATGAGAATAGACAAAAGGGTCGGCCTACACGTCGAAATATCACATTTGTCTATTGTTTTTATAACTTATTACAATTAGTGTAAGCAGTACTGCCTGTTGTTTATTCTTGTTGCCATGTTTAATACTAATATAACTGATAATACATTATCTGTTTCTGTAAACTTGGCTTTAAATGCCGCGCTGGATGCGGTTCTTTGGAAACATCCATTTAGGCAAGGTACACTGCCCGACAACCTCTCATAATGATTTTGTTTCCCCAAATGTAAAGAATACACACACACACACATTTATTTATCATATATATATCTATATTATATATATATATATATTTTATTTTAATAATTTTATTAATATATTATTTTTTTTTGTTTTTTTTTTTTTGTTTTTTTGTTTGTGTGTGTTTTTGTGTGTGTGTGTGTGTTTTGTGTGTGTGTGTGTGTGTTGGGGTGGTGGTGTGTGTTTTTTTTTTTTTTTTTTTTTTTTTTTTGTGTGTGTTTGGTGTGTGTTGGGGGGTTTTTTTGGTGTGTGTTTTTGTGGGGTGTGTGGTGTGTGTGGGGTTTTTTTTTTTTTTAAATATATATATATTAATATATATAATATATATTATTCACCCTTCTTTTTTGCCCCAGGACCTCTTTTATTATTAAATGGGGGTTATTTTCGGTACCATCCTTCCTTTGATCCTCCCCCCTCAAACCCCGGCTCAGCGGGGTCTCACTTGAGGCACCTTCTCCAACACCTACGCACGACCTCTCAAAAACCCACACACACACCCAAACACACACACACCACACACACAACACACACCCCACACACACACCCAACACACACACACACACCCACACACCCCACACACACAACACACATACACAACACACACACAATATATATATATATATATATATTTAAATTATATTAATATTTTTATATATATATATATTATATATAAATTATATATATATTGTTAATTTAATATAATATATTATTACAACACTTCACACACACACCCACAAACGCCACACCACAACACACACTAAACCGTGCAGTATTTATACAGAAAAAAAAACATCGTCCATATGGATGAAAAAAAATAATAAAAATTTTAAAAATAAAAAAAATTATATATATAATATATATATATTAAATATATTATAAATTTTTGTACAAATATTATTAATTATTATTTAATTTTTTAAATTAATATATATTAATATTTATTTTTGTTATATTATTATTTTATTTTATTTTATTTTTATAATTTTATTAACATTAAAATTACACCCCCTGTGGGGTGTGTTTTTGGGGTGGTGGTGTGTGTGTGTTGTGGTTTTTGTGTGTTTTTGGGGTGGTGTGTGTGTGTGTTGTGGTTGGTTGGTTCATTATGTATTAAGAATACATGTGTTTATACACACAGACTCCATTTACGTGCGTGTGCGTCGTTGTGCTTTTACGCGTGTTAATTAAATAAAAACCCATAGTAAAAAAACCCAGGCATCATCCTTCTGTGTAAAACCAATTTTTTTTTATCTTCATGCCACAGTAATTGTAGGGTTTTCTTTCATGTTTAATCTTCTTACCTTAAAATATGAGGTTCATGGGATTACATTGATGATGGCTTTAAAAGACGACGTTGGTAATTAATTCCTGATCTCCCTGCTGTTACAGTGAGGGTGATTTTTCCCTTTCCCCTGCTTAATCAAACCCAGTTCATAAGGAAAACCGAGATCAAAAAGGACAAAATTTCTCTTATGAAATATATTATCATGTTTCACTGCAATCTAAGGGCAAGTAAATTTTTATAATTTTCCCCTCCCTGATTTTGGGTTGGTAAATCTGCCTGAAGCACTTAAAAGCAACTTTTTCATACTTCCAAAATTTTTTCTTTAATTTATTTAAAAAAATATAACTTTTATTTTCAGTGTTAAAACCCGAATAACCAATCTCTATCAATTTACGTTTTTCTTTATCAATTGCACCAATGTCTTTATTGTAACCAAAAACCCATATGCCTCTCATATCTGCCTGATTTTGAACACAAGAAATTTCGTCTCCTGCCTTCCATACTGTTGTTTTGGGGCCTGTGAATCTTAACTTCCAGAGGCTGGAAAAAGCGAGTTCTTTCCTTGGAAAAAACATTTGTTACTATGTCTGTTACCAACATTCGGAAAAAATCCGTTAAAATTTTTTTTGAAAATTTTTTAAATTCCTCTAAATATCGGATAAATTTTTTCATATGAAATCTATAAAGCTCATTTGTAACGATGTAAAAATCCGGAATAGGGATATAACCCAAATGGATTCATTCAAACACAGTTTTACAGAGGAAAAATACCAAAATAGTAATTGTTTTTATGTTTCTTCATGTTCGTATTCTTTTTTTTTTTTTTCCCGCAATATTTTTTAAATATATTTCTATATAGTATAGAATTCTTTTTTATTATAATCAACTTATACAGCAGCCATAGCTTAAAAAGATTAAATCCCTAAGGGCCCCTTTTTTTTTTTGAGTTGAATATGCTCTGCACAGGTGCTGCAGACGAAGGGTGGGCCTTCAGGGCACACTCTTTGGGAAAACTAACTTGGCGTTGCCCAATACCTTTAGTAACTGTTTTTCCTTTTCGCTTTTGTCATTTACTGTGTCTTATTTTGTTCTATTGTGTAAGTTGGTGTGTGGTGTGTGGTTGTGTGTGTGTGTGGTTTTTGGGTGTGTGTGTGGGGTGGTTGGTGTGTTGTTGTGTGTGTGTGGGGTTTTGGGGTTGGGGGTTTGGGGTGTGTTTTTTTGTGTGTGTGGATATATATTTATATATTAAAATAAATTAATTTTTTAAAAAATAATTATTATTTAAAAAATTTATAAAATTAATTTAAAAAAGGTTTTTTGGTTTTTTAAACTTTTTCAAAGGAAGGTTCCCGCTCCTCTAAACGGGGTACTTCCCCCCCCCATTTTTTTCTAAGGTGTTTTTTTTATTTTTTTTCCGGGTTTTTTTTCCCCCTGGGGGTTTACCCCAAGGGGGAAGGGGATTCCCGGGGGGGGTTTTTAACTTTTTTTTCCCCCCCCAAACAATCCCCCCCCGAAAGGGGGGCCCCATTTAACCGGGCCACCCCTAATTTCGGGGAAATACAAAAGGGAAGGGTTTCCCTTTTAAATGGGCCCCAAGGGGGGGGGGGGGCCCCCCAGAAATTTTTAAAAAAATTTTTAAAACCCCTTTACGGAATTTTTTTTTTCCTTTTGAAATTTTTTTGGTTCATTTTTTTTAAGTGAAATTTTTTTTTCGGTGGGGGTTGGGGGTTTTTTGGGGGTTTTTTGGGGGTGGTGTGTTTGTTTTGTTTGTTGCTGTTCGTTTCTTTTTCCTTTTTTTTTTTTTTTAATTTAATATTTTTATAAATCATATTTTATATATATTTTAATTTTTTTATTATAATTTAAATTTATTAAAAGGATTTTTTGGTTTTTAAAGTTTTTTTCCTTTTAAGGAAATTTTCAGGGTACTTTTTCCCGGGGGTGCCCCCACAAACCTTTTTTGTTTCTCGGGATATTTTTTTATTATTTATTTAACGGTCCTTTTTTTTTTAAAATGCCGGGGCGGGGTTAAATGGGAAGGGGTGGGTCCGTGTTTTTTTGTTGGGTGTGTGTGGGTGTTTTTGTTTGTTGTGGTGTTTTGTGGTGTGTGTGTGTTGTGTGTGTGGTGTGTTTGTGGTTAAAATATATATGTGTATATATTGCCAGACCCACCTCACGAGGTTTCCTCCTCCCGACTGAAGTCGGGGGCTGATCTCCATGTGGTAACACAGGGATCTGTGGCATCCCAGCTAACTGTTAAAGGCTGGGGGAAAACCCTAGGGCAAGAGGCACAGGAGTCCTGTCTGCCGTCTGGCAAACGGTACATGCCCCCCCTGACCTCTGAGGGGTGGGGGTCATCCGTCTCTGAAGGGGAAAAGGGGTCGGGGGGAACTCAGCAATCACCGAGGCATTACCACTTTTTGGGTATACCAGGCGGGTTTCTCATGCACATCCTTCTTGGGTCATATCAGAGCCACCCTGCTGAGGCACCGGGGGCCAGGAAATCTGGATTCACTCCTGGAAATTTCCAAAAAACCGTATCCTACACTTCGAGTCACTGTAGAGCAGCGACCTCAAAAGGCATTTGATATTGTCATTGAAATCTTTTCGGGAATAAAAGCTAGAGGGTTTTTTTAAACAAGGTTTATTGGTTTAATAAGCAACTGAAAACGGTACTGAAAGTGCTGTAAAGTGTATGGGGGGGCTGTAAAATTTATTCCCTCTTATTGGGGGTGAGGCAAGGCTTGTTCTTGCCCAACACTTTTCAACATTTGCATAGCTGGACTGGGTAAGCTACTGTCCAATTCCTCTGGCAATAAAAGGTTACAGACCTTGGGGTTTGCTGATGTTGCATTCTTCTGAATTTTTTGGAAACCCTTTGGTGGCTTTTTATGCTTTAAAAAAATAAAAGCAAAGCCCCCGGGCTAGAGTCTCCTGGACCAAGACCAAGACCGGCTTTGGGGGGCCGGCTAGGAGATTCTGTTAAAATTTTTTACCCTGTTTTAGGGTGAGACATCGAGGCACGAGAACTTTATATCCTCATAGTGGAACCCCTTTTCCAGGCTGTCAACCGGGGTTCAGTAGCCCAGATTGCCTGGAGCAGGGGTCTAAATCTCTCAACAAGATATTTGGGATCCGGTACTGTGCAAAAGGGGACCAAGCTACATTTTTTTAAAGGGGGCCCTGATACGCCAGTTTTTACTATCATTTGAAACCTTGCTATCTTGTGCTTTGGAATCCATCTTGATGCCTTTTTGAACAGGTCCTTGTGTCCAACCCGTTGCTCCTGAACTGTGGAGGCCTTTTTTCTTAAAACCCACGATCACCAACTCGGCTATACTGCACCACTCATTTCCCACAGGATGATCCGCCCACCGGGTTTGTCTCGTTCAGACAACCCTGGGTGGAGGAGGCCTGTGGGACACTAGGGGGTGGGAATCGATCAAAAAATTCATGAAATGCTAAGAGGGCCGGGCCCCTGCCTGGTGGAAACGAAAGTGGAAACATAAAATATATATTTTTTAATATATTATATAATTATATATATTTTAAAATATAATATTTCCCCCATATATGTATGTATATACAATATATAATTTAAAAGTAAAATAACATTTTATAAAAAATGTAAAATTCTATATTATTGTAATATATATTAATATAAATATAAAAATATATAATATATATATATAAAAAAAAAATATAAAAAAAAACAACCCAAAGGCATATAAATTTTAATATATATATAAAAAAAAAAACAAAAAAAAAAAAAAAAAACAACCCAAATATATATAATATAATAAATATAATATAAAAAAAAAAATATAAACAAAAAAAAAACCCAAAATTATTATATTAATATAAAATCTAAATATATATATATATATTTAAAATATTTTATATTTATATAAATTATTTATATATATATATATATATATATATTTTTAAAAATTTATTATATATATAATTAAATATTATATTATATATTTAAAAATATTTAAAATTACATATATATATTATATAAAATTATATTATTATATTATATATATATATTACATATTTGTGTGTTTTTTGTGCATGTTGCTCTGTATATACATGCAGATCGTCCACAAAAAACTTCACGGGAATATTTTTTTATCTTTTATTTTCAAATCTACTGCAAAAAGTTTTAAAACTTTTTTAACGGTTTATGGTGCCAAAAACCGAATGTGATAAATTTTTTATTTTTAAAAGCAATTTGTTTTTCCCCGAAAATATTACCAAATTTTTTCATTTCAAAACCCCCAACTCTCTTTGTGCTTAAAAAACTCTCCCCAAACACCAACACACACAAAACACACACACCCCCACACACACACACACACACACACAACACACAACACACAACCACCACATACACACACCACACCACGGGATTTTGCTTAAACGCATGCATGCCACACAAAACGGCACAAACACCCTGGGGCGTTTCGTGTGGGGGGGGTGGGGTGTGTATGTGTGTTTGTGTTTTTATGTGTTTTAAATTTGTGGGGCGTGTGTGTGTGTGTGTTTTTTTTTGTATAATATATATATATAATATAGATATTTTAAAAATATTAATATTATATAATATATATAAAATATTATATTATTTTAATAACCACACACACCCACACACCACCCCCCTTAATAATATAAAATATGTATATATTTTAAAATATATATATTTTAGTATATATAAAAATATATATATATAATATATATAAAGTATTTTAAAATTAATAAAATATATATATATATATATATTTAAATAATATATATGAAATTTTAAAATATATATAAAATTTCTATATTATATATTTTTTTTTTATACACACACACCCCCACTATATATTTATATATATATATATTATATTATATTATATATATTATATAGATATATAAAATATATTTATTATATTAGGGTATAAAATATATATAAATTATTTTTAATATAAAAATCTTATAAAATAATATATATTTTTATCTATTTTATATATAATTTTGCATGGGGTGTTTTGCAGGTGTTGTTTTTGTTGTATGTTGTGTTTTTAAAAATTGTATGAAATCTATACTAAAATAATAAAATTATATATTTTTATATCTATATAATATCATATTATATATATATAATATATATATATATTTTATTATTTAGCTCGTCAGTGCCTTTTAAATGGAGAGGTTTACTCGATAAAAACCCGGGCGGAAGGAAATGGAAAACCCAAACCGCTCTAAATTGCTAAAATATCATGGGAAACCCATGATCGTCAGGCCCGGGGGTGGCCGAATGGTTAGAGCGTCGGACTCAAGACTGCCCCGACGGGGAAACCCGAATTTGGGGTTCGAGTCCCGAACCCTCGCGTTGTTTTTTCCCTTTGGGGGGGCTTCATCTTGAATTTCCTCCTACCCTGGGGGGCCAAGCCAGCCCCAAATCAAATGCTGGGGCCCCAAACCCGGGTAAAAAAGAGATGAAAATTTCTAAAAGGTAACCCAAACCCGGGACCCCTCCATGGAAAAGGGAAATGGGACCCCCCAAAAAGTTTTCTTTACCCTTTCCCAAAAGCATCACAAATAAAACTAAAAAATTAAGTTTATGCTGGGGACCACGGCGGCTCAGACATGAACCTAAACCCTTTAAAAAAGAATATATATATTTTATATTATAATTATATATATAATATATTTTTATAAAAATATTTTATATAGGGTGGGGTTTAAATTTTAATATATAATTTTATATATATAATATTATATATATATATATGTAAAATATATATTTATATATATATATATATTTTATATAGAATTATATATATATTTATACCATAACATATTTTATAAAATAAAATTATATATATATATATATATATATAATATATATATTATTATTTATGTAAAATTTATTTTATTTATATATAAACCCCACACACACACGTTCTGTGTGTGGGTGTGTGTGGGGTGGGGCGTGTGTTGTGCGTGTTTTGTGTGTGTGTGTGTGTGTGTGTGTGTTGTGTGGGGTTTGGGGGTGGGTGTGTGATTGTGTGGATATATATATATATTTTTTTTTTGTAAAAATTATAATATATTATATAATTAAAATATATTATATACAATTAAAAGTGTATATATGTTTTATTATTTTATATATATATATATATATATTTTAAATATATTAAAATTTTTGTGTTGTGTGTGTGTGCAAAAGTTGTTTTTGTGTGTTGGGATATATTTGGGGTAAAAATATATATATAATATTATATATATATATATATTTAAAAATATTTTATTAAAATAATATATATAAAATATATTATATTTTTCTTCTTTTTAGCTTTTTTCCCATTCAATATGGGGTCCCATTTGAAACAGGTTTTTTTGGGAGATACTTTTTTATGGCCGGATGCCCTTCCGGCGCCCAAACCTCTCTATTTAACCCCCGGGTTGGGGGACCGCGGGGGGCCTTGCCCCCCGCGGCAGATCAACGGCTTTTTCCTAAATCATGGGTCGCCCCCCTTTTTCGGTTTTTTTTTTTCCACATCATATTATGATTGGTCTTCGTTTAAGGCCGGGTGTTCCTGCCGCCACCACAGATTCGCGGTGGGAAAACCCCCGCCTGAATAAATATAACCCCACAAGGCAAGGGGGTTTGGGAGTTCCCTTCTCCCCTTTTTGAACACCCAAAGGGGCAGGGGGTTTTTTGGGGGTTTTTCCCCCCTTTATTTCTTAAAATAATAAAAAAAAATTATTTAATATATATTATTAATATTTAATTTTTTATTATTTTATAATTTTATATATTTATTTTTTTAAAAAATACCCTTACAACTAAACCATATATTAAAATTTTTTTATTTATTTTAAAATATTTTTAAAATAATTTTTATATTAATATATATAAATTATTTTTTTTTTATGTATGATTTTGTAGTTGTTGTAAAATGTTTATATTATTATTTATATAAATTTTTAAATTTTATATATATATTTTAAAATATTTTTTTTTTTTTTTTTTTTTTTATTTGTTTTTTTTTTTTTTTTTTTTTTTTATTTTTTTTTTTTTTTTTTTTTTTTTTTTATTTTTTTTATTTTTTTTTATTTTTTTTAAATTTTGTAGTTGGTTTTTATAAATTTTTTCTCTATTTTTTTTTTTTTGTTTTTTTATATATTTGGGTTAATAAAAAAAAATTTTTTGTTTGGGTTGTATTATATTTTTAATATAATAATATATAATATATATATATATATTATATATATTATAAAATATTATATATTATATATATTTATTATATATATAATAATTACATATATATTATATATATATTTTAAAATATATAATATATAATTTTTATGATAATAAATAAAAAAAATATATATAAAAATATTATTATTTATATATATAAATATATTATATTATATTTAAAAAAAATTTATAATTTTTTTATATATATATAATTTTATTTTTATATATTATTATATATATATATTATATATATATATATATAAAAAAACCACAAACACATATGAGTGTTGTGCATCAAAACGGGCGGGGGAAGCGATGCAGCGAGAAAGAGAGGGGGGCAGCCCGGGACCGACGAGGGGGAGCGAGGGGTAAAACACACCCCTCGAGGCCGTGCTGGTGAGAGGGATGACACAGGAGATCATGCTGCCTCTCCCTTCCTTTATTAAAAGCCACTCGACGGAATACGTAACAAATGTCCGATTAACTCTCTGGAGCAATCTTTGTTATTGAATTTTGTTTCGTTTTCCTCCGTGACGAGCAATATTTTGCCTTTTTGTAAAAGGGGATGTGTCCTTTTCGCAAAAAATTGTGAGACCATATTTTTTGAAATTTTGTTAAAATGGCTAGAAAATCAGCAAAATAATCTTGTAAAAATTTTGTAACTCTATCCTCTTCTTCTATCGTTCTTCAACTATTTTTTCTATCATTCTTATCAATATTTACATATATCTATTTTTCTATTTATCTTTCTCTCTCTGTCTCTGTGTTTGTCTGTCCGTCTGTCTATCTGTACATATATATATATATATATATATATATATATATATATAATTAATTATTAATTCAATATTATTTATATATATATATTATAATTATATATAATAATATATTATTATATATATATATATATATATATATAAAATTTTAAAATTCTTTAAATTTGTAAAGACTTTTGGGGACACAAACAAAGGCACGGGATATTGCTTAAAGAAAGGATTCGTTTGAAATTGCCCCTTTTGATGCACCTATGCTACACGAACATGAAAAAGAAATAAGTACCGATTTGATGTCCTTCGTGAAACCTTACTTTAATTCTCAAAAACTGTTTGAAATAAATTTTTCAGATTTTACTTTTTTGAAAAGAGAACTTTGGGACACCCTTAAAATTTTAAAATAATATATATATATTTTTATATAATATAATTATATATATATTATATATATAATATTATATATATTATTAATATATATTATAAATAAATATAATATTTTTTTTTTTTTTTTTTTTTTTTTTTTTTTTTATTTTAATTAATAATTAATTTATTTTATTTTTTTTTTTTTTTTTTTTCCCCTTTTTTTTTACGGGGTCCGGTTTTTTTTTTAGTAACTTTTTTATTTTATGGGTTGGGAATTTGGGGGGTCCCCCTGGTAGGGGTCAGTTTCCTTCCCAGGAAAAGGCCGGGGGTCCCTTTGAACCCTCTTCCGCTGCAGCTTGATGGCTCTTGCCCCCCCCGGGCCCCAAAAATTTTAAAAAATTATAATTTTTTAAAAAAAAAGTTTTTATAAATATTTTAATTTATCCGAATGTAAAGGGGCATTTGCGGGGGGGTTTTTTTTATATTTATTTTTAATATATTTATTATTATATATATAAAATATTAAAATATATAATATATATATATATATATCTTTTTTTTATAATATATATATATTAATATAATATATTAATATAATTATATATTTTATATATAAAATATTATATAATTATTAAAATTTATATATATATATAATATATATATATATATATATATATATATATATACATAAAATTATTGTGTTTGTAATAGACAATAAAAGGTTTTTAATAACACAAAACCCACACGCAGGTTGACAAAAGGTTTCCGGTGTGAGCCTTTGTTTCCTATTGTCTTTAAAAAGGGCGTTTTAAAAAAAACGCCTTATTGTCCGCCCCCTAAGTTATATATATAGCCGGCTCTTCTGTGACAGCCCAGCCCCGTCTCCCTGTCGCTCCCCGGGTAAGTCGCAAACATTATGTGTTCCCTCTTGGTAAAAAATTTTATTCCTTTAATTTGCGCTATATTTTACCCATTTCGTAAAGGGAGCGCCCATAATTTCCCAAAAAAAAGATTTGGTTTTTCGACATTTCCGACGGGTATTTTCCTGGTTTTTGTCATCGACTTTCCAAAATGAAGGCCTTTGCTTTCTGTGTTTCGCGGGCCATTTTGGCTGTCATGCTGCCTTACCTCAGCTCCCAGTAATTTTTTCTGTTTGCATCGCGCGTGTGCATTGTATTTATTTCTTCTGTTATGTCTTTAAAATGTTTATTTTTTTTTCGTTTTTTATTTCATGTTATTAAAAAAATCGCTCACCTTTTTATACTTACGTTTTCTTTTCCCTATATCATCGAAAATAAATTAAGTTACTAAAGACATTTTTGGGAAAGATTGCATCTATACCTCCAAAATCTCTAATTCAAAAAAATCATTTCCATTTCTAACACAAATCCCCCTTAACCCCAAAGAACCAGAGCCTTGATTTTTTTTTTTATTTTTTTATTCCTGCCCCTTCTCTTCTCCCATATCTTTCCGAAATACAATTCGAAAAATCGTTCCCCAGCTGCCCGAGGTCCCCTCTCCTCCATGACGGGCCTTCATCCCGACGCCCGAGGGATCCGGGCCCCTCAACGCCCCTCCAACCACGCCCCCCGCCCCCCGGGGCCCGTCCCCCCCCTCCAGGGGCCGCCCCCTGGGACCTCCAGTGAGTGAAAACTTCATAAAATTTAGTTCAGGGACAATGTGTGTGGTGTGGGGTGTGGTGTGTGTGTGTGTTTTTTGTGGTTGGTGTGGGTGTGTGTGGGTGGGGTGGGGTGTGTGTGTGTGTTTTTTGCAAGTGATTTTTTGGGGGGGGTTTTTTTTTTTCCAAATAATTCAAAAACCCATAGTTTTTCAACTGACTTATTTTCCTCCTCCAGCCATGCCTCCTGCGTAGCAAGTCTGACGCCAATACAAGGCCGCAGTCGCAGCCTTCTCCCTTCCACTGCCGCCCGCGAGTGATGCCTTCTCCCCCCTGCGAGTGTCTCAGGGAATAACAAGTCCAAATTTCCTTTTGTAATGGGTGGAAAAAATCAGTGTTATCTCTCGTCCTGTAAACAATTTCTTCGCAAACTTTTAATTGGAATCTGGAGTAATTAAGAAAAAGAACATTTTTTTTTTTAATAACTACCCTGCTAATAACAAAGATTAAAAAACTCCCCAAAATTTCTTTAAAAAAAAATCTTCCCGTTGTATGACCATCACAAAACTCAGATGCACAAAAATCACCACAAACCATTTTGAAATGACTGACTCCTTTTTTTCACAAAAATTTGTTTTTATTTCCCGATATGGTTACTTAGTTGTCTTACATAACTATAATGTAAAAAAAAGTTAATGGGGAAAATGAATTTAATATAAAAATGTTTTTGTGATAATATTTTTACTGTGTGAATATTAATATAAGATAAAACAAAGATTTAAAGAAGGTAATGACGTTTGGGGATACAATTTGAGATATTACGATACTAATATTAGAATGATAAGGAAAAAAAACAAAAACGTTATAATATGATATAATAAAAATAATGAAATAATTTTAATGGTGGAATTCTGAAGAGGTTGAATGAAAATTTGGGAATGGATATGGGATTAAAATGAAAAGATATTTGTTAGTGAAATGATAAAAGAGCATCGTTTTAAAAATGGTTTTTTTGTTGATTAATGTATAAAATAAAAATGATTATGGGAAAAAAAAAATTAAAAATTAAAAATTTATTATGCAAAAATAAAAATATAAAAATTACAAACGTTACAGTTAATATTATTGATATTAATAAAACATAAATTATTTAAAATAAAGATTAGTGACAAAAAAATGAAACGTATAAAAAGATTTATAAAAATTAATGAATAAATCTAGTGTTTTTATGTGTGTGGGTGTGTATTGTGTTATATATATTTTATATTTTTAAAATAATATATATAATATTTTTTATATATTATAATTTTATAAAATATATTGCATATAAATATATATATCCAATTCTTTTTATGTGTCTGGGTGTTATAGGGTTTAATTTTAAAAATATTATTATATATATATTATATTTTTAATTATATATATATTTTAAAATTTATACCCCTATATATATCTGCATACCACAAAAAACCCCCCAAACACACACTGTGTGTGGGGTGGGTGGTATATGTATATTATATATATATATATATATAATTTATATATATATATATATTATATATATATATATATATTATATATTAAAAAAAAATAATGTATTGGCTGTGAGTAAATTTGTTAGGGGTTTTGTTTCCCAACAAATGACAAACCCCAAACATGTTTTTTAACGATAGAAGAAAGGTTTTATCTTTAAATAATTTTCCATGTTATCATTTTTCTTTTTTTTTTTTTATAAAATCTATAATAAAATAAAAATGAAAAAATTTTAAAAAAAAATTTAGAAAAAAATTTATATATTGTGGGAAATGTGAATGTATATATATATATATTTATATATAATATATATATATAATAAAATATATATTAATAATATTATGCTGTTTTTTATATATATATATATATATATTATATTATATTTTAATATTATTATTATAATGTATTTTATGTTGGGGCCCGCGGGGGCCAAATGGTTAAGCTCGGACTAAAGACTGTCACGACGGAAATCTGATTCGGGGTTCGATCACCGGCCGCGCGTTGTTTCCCTTGGGCAAAAACTTCCCTCGATTGCCCTACCTACCCGGGGTGGCCAACCCACCCCAAATCAGTGGGGGAAAATAAAATGGTGACTCGAAAAAAAAAAAAAAAAAAACCCCGGGGGGGCAAGGCAAGGGAAAACCACCTCCAAAATTTCCCAAAAAAAATCAGGGAGCCCATGATCCCCAAGGCCCGGTGGCCGAATGGTTGACTCGGACTAAAGATGTCACGACGGCAATCTTTTTTCGAGGGTTCGAGTCACCGGACGGCTGGGTTGTTCCCTTGGGCAAGGAAACCCCCACCCAATTCCCTCCTAGCCACTGGTGGCCAAGCCCCCAAAATCAGTGCGCCCAAGCCCGGAAAAAATAAGAGAATGATTCCCCAAAAAGGGAACCCGGGACTCTCCGTGGAAAGGAAATGGGGACCCCACCCCATACTCACTCCAAACATACAAAATGAAAACTACAATTGTATCATGCGTGCCACGGCGGGTCGCATGAACCTACCGTTAAAAAAAAAAGAAGAATAAATTAAATTTTTTATAAATAATATTTTAATATATATTATATATATATATATTATATTATATTATAATATATATCAAAATATATATAACATACAAATTTGTATATACATATAATGCATAATACGCAAACACATACACACACACACGCATATATATATGTGTGTGTGTGTGTATGTGAGTGTGTTTATGTGTGTGTGTGTGTGTGTGTGTGTGTGGTGTGTGTGTGTGT
>NC_051391.1:30532271-30538054 GCF_015228065.2 Penaeus monodon | reverse complement strand
ATCTATCTATATATATATATATATATATATATAATATGATATATATATATATATATCTATATATATATATATAGATATAATATGTGTGTGTATATTTATGTATATGTATATGTATGTGTGTGTGTGTGTGTGTGTGTGGTGTGTGGTGTGTGTGTGTGTGTGTGTGGTGTGTGTGTGTGTGTGTTGTGTGGTGTATGTGTTGTTGTGTGTGTGTGTGTGGTGTGTGTGTGTTGTGTGTGTGTGTGCGTGTGTGTGTGTGTGTGTGTGCTATATATATATATATATATATATATATATATATATATATATATATTGTATCTATATAATATATGCATGCTATAATAATATATATTATATAAATAGATAGATAGATAAATATGTACGTAGAGACTTCGTCGACCTACCTCCGGCCATGGAAGCCCCTGGAGGAGGCTTAGCCCCAGCAGGAGGCGGAGGCTTGCAGCCCCTGCGGCCGGCAGAGGCTTGCTCACACCGGCGGCAGTGGCAGCAGCAGCGACGCCCACACTGAAAACCGCACAGGCAGCAGCGTACACAGAGCCGAAGCCTTCATCGTGGCGGCCTAAGGAGAGGAAACTGAGCTGTGAGATACCTGAACAGGCCTCTAGCATTGAGATTTAATCCACACATGAAAGAATGAAAAGATCAATCAACGATCCTCCTCCTCGTTTCATTTTCAGAGGTAACACGATTCACTTCATGGTAAACACTAACACTCTTTTAAAATAATCTTCGATCATCTCTGTGCATTGAAACTTGGTTAAAGATCTCACATTTTTTCTCAGCCGTTTCACAAGTTGTCAATATGCATCGTTAGTTGAATCACCGGTAGTGCCTTGTTTGCAGGCAAACTTCTAAATTTAGTTCAGGTTAGAGTCGTTGAGAATTGAATTTCATATTAATGGAAATTTTCTTCTTTGCCAAGTATTGTAAACTTTAAAGAAAACAACAATTACAATAGAATTTTTTTTATTATTAAAAATAAGAACGGGAAAACAAAATTAGAGAAACGAAAATCACAGACGTAGTGTACAAAGTAGGAAACCTGATCCCAAAGACACAAAAATTTCACAAAATAAGTGACTTTACTCCGTCCAATCTCAGGAGGGAGAAACTGGCAATTCATCTTAGAAAAAATAATAAAGAGGCGTGAAGCAATACAAATTTTGTATATAACTTTAGGCACATGTAAACATAAATATTAGGCATCAACTTATAACAAAATAGGGGAAAAGAGAAGGAAAATCGGGGTACTACAGAGGGGGATATGGCAAAATTTTCAATATTTTCCGTCTTCTTCTGTAAATGAAATTTCCTTCAAGAAATAATGGCATTTATCTAATGACCTTGACTTTCAGCCACCTCCCCCCTCACTTACACTAATCCTTTCCTTTCACTACAGAAAAAAATCATTCCCCAGCTAAACGAAAGAAAAACAAAAAGAATATTCTACGTTTCTGTAAAAGGAAAAATTGAGACAGATCAGATAAATGTCCCAAGGAACAGCGCCATTCCGCAACGGTCCCACGGCACGACTTACCTCAGGGAGGGACTCGCTCGACACGAAACGAGGGCCGGTGCAGAAGGGCTTATATCCCTTCTGTTCCTGTCACGTGAGGGAAAAGAGGGTTGGGGGGGATTCGATATCGCTGGATTATGCCGATTGCAAAGAAAAAAAAAGAAAGCAAATGTTAAGAAATGCAAAAAAAAATTCTTATCCTGCTTATTTTGTTTCTTTTTTCTCTTTACGAGTGACTGACAGTGCAAAACCGGTGTTATCATCAGAATTCTGCTTTCAGCGAATATACTTATAAAGCCATAAAGCCATATGATAAATTGCAAGACTGAGTTTTACGATAACATTATTTGTAATACTAAAGGTACCTTCCCTTGCTAAAACCAAAAATTTTTAATTTATGATATCAAAAAATCCATGTGGGCATTAAATATAAAAGAATCGGTCCTCGGAATTGCATCTAAATTCTGTTCTCGAAATTCCAAGAAACTAGATTCTCCTTTCCCTACGTCAGTGCATTTCTCTCATTGTTTGCCTTTCTGTATAACTGTAAAACCAGAATTAGTATTGTTTTCACAGCAGTCGAGCTTATCATAAATAAAAGAAAACGGAGCAGGTAGCGTCCCTTTTGTTTGATCCATTGTGTGAACTTAATGAATATTGATGTCTATAGAGATACATGAGAAAATTTTCCTTTGTATGAGAGACAACAAAACAGTGCGTAAATGGAGTGTATTTCACATTTTAAGATTCATCTTGTCATATAAATTTATGCAATGGTTATTGTCTGTTTAAAACACGAGAAGAAAAAAACAATTCATGTTCCAGTCTTTTTAGGAAGAAAGGAAAGATAGAGGAGGTGAGAAGGAAAGTCACAGTTTCATCGACTGATGATTCGAAGACTAGAATGGTTAATGTAAAATCACATCGTTTCCTTTAAATGTGAAAAAGTTACATAATTCAAGTGGAAGAGAGACTAATGAGAAAGGGACTTTAGTGATGTGAATCCACAGGCAAGTTCTGAGAATGGTGACATGATTTCTCTTAATAGACACATATGCTATTTTCTTGGTCCTATTCTTAAAAAAAAAAAAAAAAAAAAAAAAAAAAAAGGCTTAAAAATTTGCCCGGGACTAAAAGAAATCCTGTGTTCATTTTTGGAATATCGAGAAAGGTATAGACTGACAATGTATTCCGTACTATTAAGGTCATGAGGCTTTATTCATACTTTTCCCATATCTGTTTCAATAAATTTTTGTTCGGCTTAGGAATTTGAAACATGTTGCCAATAAGAAGACTACAAACTAATGAGGAATAGCAAAATGGCCGAATATATAGCGAAGGAGAAAAAATGTCAAGATAGAAAAGGAAAAAAATGCAACTCGATAAGGAAAAAAAACCTCATGTAAGAAACTTGAAATGGTGGACTGAGAGTCAAAAAGGGACGTGGAGAAACTTTATGTCTTGTAGTGAAACAGGGGTTCAAGACCGTTGACTTATTCACCGTAAATATTATCTAAAACGATTTTATTGGCTGAAAAAAAAATCAGAAACAAAGATTTTTCGGTTGCCAGTCTTTTTTTTTAACTCTTCTTTTTCTTGACAAAAGTATTTGTTTTTCACGTATCTTCATTATCGCTAGTATAGTCATCTTTATCATCACCATCACCACTGTAATTATAATAATGAGTCTAGATTACTGACGTCAACAACAAAAGAGCACTATCAAAAACAACAAAAAAACAATGATAATAATAATAGTAATAGTAATGATAACAGAGGTAACAACAATTATGATAGCAATAAAAAAATAATGATAATGATAGTAATGGTAATGATGATGATGATGATGAGATGAGATGATGATGATGATGATGATGATGGATGATGATGATGATAATAATATTAATAGTAATATAATAATAATAAAAATTAAAAATAATAAAAATAATAATAATAACAAAAAATAATAAGGATAAATAAAATAATAATGATAATGATAATAATAAGGGGTAATAATGATAACAAAAAAACATAATAACATAAAACCTCATCATCATCATCATCATCATCATCATAATAATAATAATAATAAAAAATAATGATAATAAAAATAATAATAATAAAATAATAATGGTGATAAATAAAACATAATGAGGATAATGATTTGATAAAAATGATAGAAATAACAAAAAGGAAATGTAATGATAGCACTAAGGATGGAAAATAATAATGTAATGATATGTAGAATATGATGATAATAAGAATAAGAATGACAATCGTAATGAAGGGATAGAAGACGAAAATGATAGTGATGAGGATAATGAGAAGAAGAAGAAATTATAGGACTGACAAAAAGGAAAAGAAAAAAAAAAGAAAAAAAATTATAGGAAATAAAATAGAAAATTATACCAATGGTAAAAATGATAATAGTAATAAAAATTTATTATTATTTTTAAAATAGTAACAATAATGGTAATAAAAAAGATAATAAAGTAATAGGGGTGCTTTTAAATATAATAATAATAATTATAATAAAAATAATAATAATAATGACAATGAATTTTATTGATGTTTTTAGAAATAGTATTATTATTTATTATTATTATTATTGTTATTATTATTATTATTATTTTTGTTTTTGTTGTTTGTTATTGTTTTTTGTTTTTCGGTTTTTTTTTATTATCATTTTTGTTATCATTTTTATATTTATTATTTTTGCTATTTTTAAAAGGGAAAAAAATAATGATAGTAATAACATAATTAATAATAAGGAAATAAAAAAATTTAAAAAAATTTTAAAATAAAAAATAATAATAAAATAATAATAATGATAAAAATAATAACAATAATAATAATCATAACAAAAATAAAAAAAATAATTTTTAATTTTAATGAGATAATAGTAAAAAAAAAACAGAAATGAAAAGGATCATAATAATAGTAAAACAATCTAATAAAAAAAAAATTTAATAATAATAGAAAATGCTGATAAAAAATAAATTATAATAGTGACAAAAAAAGATAATCTTTTAAAGAAATGATAAGTATAATGCTATTAATAGTTAATAATAATAAGAAGAAGAAGAATGAATTTTTATTTTTGTCTTTATTTTCATTTTTTTATTTTTATTACTATGAGAAAAATTTTTAAATTATAAAATAATAATAATAAAAACGTATAATAAAATGATAAGAAATAATATAATAATAATAATAATAATAATAATAATAAAATAATAATAATAATAAAAAAAATATTAATGATAAAATAAACTAATAATAAAAAATAAAAAATAAAAATATAAAAATAAAATAATAATAATAATGTAATGATTTTGATAATAAAATAATAATTATTATTATTTTTATTATTATCTTTTATATTATTTTTATTATATAAAATGAGATAATAATGATAAGATAGAAATAAAAGAAAATAAGATTTTGATAATAATAATGATTATTGAAAAATAACAATAGTAAAATAATTTTATAATAATAATAATTAATAATTAAATAATAATCATAATAAAAAATAATAATAATGATAAAAAAAATTTTTAATGTGAGATGATATAGTAACAAAAATTTTAAGGTAATGATTCAAAATAGAAATAACAATATAATGATAACAATGATAATGTATAAAAAATAAAATAAATAACAATAATAATAAAATAATAATAAAATAATAATAATAAGATAATAATTTAAAAAATAAAAAGTAATAATAAAAATATTTAAAAAAAAAATTTAAAATGATAATAAAAATAAATTAAAATGATAATAATAATAAAAAATAGAAAAATTAATAATAATAATGCAATTTTGCTAATAATCAAAGATCACAAAATAAGAAATAATAAAAAATTTCTTTTATTATATTTTTATTATATTTTTATTATTTTTTATTATCATCATTAGTTATATTATTTTTTTTATATTATTATTATTATATTGTTTTTATTTTTATTTTATTATTATTTAGTTCTATTTTATTTTTATCATTATATTATGTTACTTTTATATTTTTAGTTATAGTAGTAGAAGTGTAATAGAAATGATGATAAAGATGCCAATGATAATAACAATAATAACAGTAATAATAATAAAAGTGCCAATAATAATAATAAGGATAGTAATGATAATTGAGGATAATGATGATGATACTAATAGTTGTATTAGCAATAATAGAAATAATGATGATAATTGTATTAATAATAATAATGATAATAACGATAATGAT
>NC_051391.1:30522271-30527271 GCF_015228065.2 Penaeus monodon | reverse complement strand
TTTTTTCCCCGCGAAATACCATAATATACAAGAAAATTTTTCAAAAACTTTAAGAAAAAGCTGAAACATAATCCCGAAATAATCTGACTTATATTTTTATTAAAATAAAGTCTAACATAACTCACGTTTGCATTTTGTGGAACAAGCCTTGTTCATGTAATATCCTCAATGCGATTCCTTTTTTTGGTTTTGTGTGTTTTGTCCCCCCAACCACAAAAATTTAAAATTGTGTGTGTGTTTGGGGTTTAAAATTTATGTATATATAAATGAATATATAAAAAATTTTTTAATTATATTAAAAATATATTATATTAATATTTTTTTTTTTTAAAATATATATATATATTAAAATATTTATTTATATATAAATTATTAAAAAAATAATTAAATGTATATATATCTTTTTTCTCAGTTAAAATTTATTTCTAAGAATTGCTCTAACCAGTGGGAATACCAAGGAAGGGGGGGGTTTCCAATTATAAAAAAAAATAAAAATGGAAAATTTTGGAAAAAACTATAAAAAAAAAAAAAAAGGGTTTGGAAGAAAGCCTGCATCCTTTCCTAACAACAGAAAGCTTTTAAATATGGTTAAACAAGATTACTAAAAGTCATCCAAGCATCTGGCTAGAATGGAAGAACAGTGGCATCGAGTGTAAGCCTTCTGCAGTCAGAAAAAGTTAAATGACATGAGATCCGTGCGTGGAGTCCAACTAAGGTGCCAAGATTAACCGTAACCACGAGGAAGAAACAGTTGGATATCAAAGGAATGGTTAAAGGTAGATTTCACTTAAAGCTTCCTTTGACTACGTTTCTATGTGGCTCAAACGTAATTTAGTGAATTACATATGCATACATGGAAAAAAATGTTAGTTACAAAATATTACATCTAATGATGTTCATGTTTGGTTGAAAAGTGAGATTAGAAAAAGGTCATGCTGGAGATAGAGTTCAGTAGAGCCAGCTTAGAGAAAGCCATCCCGATGCAGAGAGTAAAGATTTGGGTGTAGTGTGTGACTCTTATGGGTTTTGGAAGATTTGATTTAGGGGAAAAAACTAATCGTGAATCTGACAAAGCAACTTTTGTGCCCAAAATTTTGATTCCCGACATGATTTTTTTCACCCCTGGTTAAAAAACAAAAAAAAATTAAAACTCATTTGGATAATCATGGTATTAGAATGCTTGACTGGTCTAGAAACAGTCCAGATTTAAATCCTATAGAATATTTATGGAAAGACATAAAGGACGAGATAAGCCAAGTAGAATGTATTAACAAAGTTGAGTTAACTGATAAAGGTATGGCATAAAAACCCAGAAATCAGGAAAAAGGCTCGCCGGTACATTCGAGGCATGCCAAGACGTGTTGCTGTAGTGATTAAAGCTAAGGGTAGCTATTCTGGTTACTAATATCATGTCTTTAATCATGTTAATAACCTAACCTAACCACTATTAAAAACGACTTCATTCATTTCTTCTCTGTCTTCCAGCAGGCCCGAGTTCCTGGGGGAGGGAAGATAAAGGGCAAATCCTAGAAAGATAACCCGTAGGAAACTCCCAACGACTGATCGCTCCCTTCTCGGTGGTGAGCGCGTACCCTGGTGGGCCACACATCCAAAATCACTGCCCTAACAGGTAAGAAGAAACCCGACAGTCGAAAGCCAGACGACAGCAAACCTCTGAGCTTGGGAGACAGTGCACCGCGCGGCGGCTGCGTCAAGGCACACGAAGGAGAGACAGCGCCATAGAGCTCTCCAGCGACATGCAGAAGAGCGCCTCCAGTGCTGACGTCGACACCTACGTCTTCGCTGTGGTTTGCTCCACGGCAAAGGGAAAGGATCGAAGAGGCGTTAATATAAGTAACTAATAAGCACCGCAACGCGGAGCCACAAACTATCCACGGTCGTCACGCACACATGCATAGATGTGTCCCGACAGCTGTTGCAGATCTAAACCACTTTTTATCCCTTATGCAATACTTGCAGGAAAAGAAATATAATATAACACGTAACACACACACATACACACACACCACACACACACACATATATATATACATACATATATATATATATATATATATATATATATTTATATAAATTTTAAAATATATATATATAAAATATTTGTTTTGTTTTGTTTTTTTATTGTTTTGTTTTTTATATTTTATTTTATATATATATATAATATATATAATATATAAAATTAAAATATATATATATATTATAATTATTTATGTGTGTGTGTGTGTGTGTGTGTGTGTGTGTTGTGTGTGTGTGTGTGTGTCTATTTTTATTTTTGTTTTTTATATTTATATATATATATTATATACTAATATATGGTTTTTTTATATTTTATTATATAATATATAAAATTATATATATATATATATATATATATATATTTTATATTGCTACGCCAGTGGGTCTTTGTCTCTGTGCGAAACATGTGTAACATGAAAAGGATGACCGGGGCCCAGGGTGTTAACATGAAGGGACCTGGCAAACATGATGCAACTGGCTGCGAGCGGAGGAGCGGAGGAACAAGCCAAGAGAGGCAGTTGGGTGCTGCTCCTGGTGAAGACCTCGTGTGTGCCCTTGGGGACCTGAGATAAACCTTGTTGCCTGTTATAAGCTGTATTGTGCTGTGTGACATGCTGGTTTCCCCCTGTATTGTGCCTATAGAAAAGTGTACGGTAAATAACTTGTGTAAATAAAGGAAAGACTGTCATTTTGGTTTACTTCGTGCCCTGCTCGCCACTTGGCGTTTTCCCTCCTGGTGTTTCTGGGCGGGGTTTTTGTGGTTTTCCCCCTGGGAGGCGGTCCCGGGTTTTAAAAAAACAAATGGTGTCAGGAGTGGGATTTGTGATATTTGATCAGTGAGAGCGCCGATTATCATGTTTTTCCAAAGATGGCGGCAGCCATGAGGGAGAGGAGGCTATGACTGAGGCAGGCAACGAGTGAGGTGAAGCCTCATTGGCCTGGTTTTGGTATGAGGGGAGGAAAGGGCACAAAGGGCAGAAGAGCAGGCACAGAGGCACGGGGAGCAGGGGCACCATCTCGTGAGATGCAGGCAAGGAAGGCAGAGGAACGTTCTGCCAACTTGTTGAGGTGCTACAGAGCAATTTTGCATCTGTGAAGATGGAACTCAGCAGTTACACCGACAAGGCCTGCAACAGCGTGAAGAGTGAAACGATGGAGGAGGTGCGACTCTGAAGGGCGAGGTTCAGGGCCTGAGGGAGGAAGTAAAGGGGGAAAGGCGGCCGTCACGAGTAGTAACGTTGCAAGCAGAGAAGGCAGGACGAGGTTCTGGCAACAGATGCCAGGAGTTTTCAGTTTTACTGGGGTCTGCCGGGGTCTGTGGCAGGAAACCCCCGGGGCCTCGCAGCGTCTGTCGCAGCCAGTGGTCGCTGCAGAAGGTGGGGACCCATCGGAACCGTTTCCCTTGGATATAGGTGGCGGCAAACTCGGCCCCGGGTTCAACCCGCCTCGTTGCCTCCCTAAACCCCCTTCCTCCCCCCCAGGGTGTTAGTTCACGGCACGCGTTCTCCACCCTGCAGCCCCTCGGCTCCAGACATTCTGTGAGGCGTAAGCCACCCTGAGTACGACGGGAAGGTGGCCTGGGAGGCATATGTTGCCCAATTTGAAATGCTGGCATCTGCCCAGGGCTGGAGCCAGGAAGAGAAGGCCCTGCAGCTGGTAACAGCGCTAAGGGGCCCCGGTGGAAGTGTTGGGGGCATCTGCCGCCATCCCAACAGGCCCTCTTACACCAGCGTGGCAGAGGCTTTGAAACGCCGTTTCGGGCAACCACCACCAGGCCGAGGTATATGGGGCCACTTGAAAAAAGCGGACTCGTGAGCGTGGGAGACATGTCCCAGCTGGCGCAGGATGTGGGAGGCGCTGGTAAGGAGGGTCGTACCCTGCGGCTGCGGAAAGATGATCTGGTCCTGGCCCGTGATTTCTTTGTTGACGCTTTACAGGACCAGCAGCTGCAAATCTACCGTCAAGCAAACACACCCTGAGGACCTGCAGGTGGCGCTGGCGAGGGGCCTTTTGGAGTTCGAGGCCTTCCTGAAGGAACCAGTGGCCTAGGGCCAGCTGCTCAGCCCCGCCGTGACCTCCGGGGCCGGAAGGCTAAAGTGGAGAAAATAGCATTGAAGACGGTGAGCCCGAGAACTTTCCAAGGCTTTTTGTTGGGGCTTGCGGAGAGGTAGGGCACAGACGTAGTCAGTGTCAGAGGGAGCGGGAGAAAAACGTCTTCTCAACCGGAGGATTCTGATGCCCTTCAGCAGTGCTGCAAGACTTTTGGTAGGTATTGGTCACCATCCGAGTGCATGTCCAAGGCTAAGGAAGTGGTACAGGCGGGAAAAATCGGACAGGCTGGAGAAGGGGGCCGAAAAACCCAGCCGTCCTCGGTTCCCCGGGGCCCCGACTTGGGTAAGCTGCCGTCGAACCAGCACGAGGCAGGTGGAGGGCTCAATAGATGGGAAGCCATGCCGCTGACAGTGGACACTGGGGCTGAGAAGACCCTATGCGGCCCGATATGTTGGCCACTATGCGACTTCAGATGCACCACAGAGACTGTGTGGTGTCACGGGGGGATTGTGTGCAGCTCAAGGGGCCAGTGGAGGCTCGTATTGGCGTGGGGCAGCACGGGTGCAGCGGCTGCCGGTGTATGTGGCCGATCTGGACGAGCACTGCTTGCTGGGCCCTTGACTACCTGACGCAGAGTAAGGCGTGTGTCGACCTTGGACGGAAACTGGTGAGGGTGCACGGTTGAAGATTTTGCCCTTGGTTCCAGAGGTTGCTGTGCAGAGGTAAATACGGCTGAGCGACTGCACCTTGCCCCCGGACAGAGTCTAGAATCCGGTGTCGACTGTCAAGAGTGATACGTGGAGTAGAGGGCCTCGTGGAGCCAAACCAAAACCTGCAGCTGGCGATGGCGTAGCGGTTGGGCGGAGCCTTGTTGGACCAGGGGAAGGGTTAGTTCATGTTGTAGCTAACTT
>NC_051391.1:30506896-30512171 GCF_015228065.2 Penaeus monodon | reverse complement strand
TTCAGACGATATGGCAAAAAAAAAGAATATTAACATCCCTATATATATTTTATCCATAGATATGAATATATATCTATATATCGATACCGATATCTTTCTGTCTATCTGTATACAAATTTCATATATTATGTATGTATATATAATTATATATATATATATATATATATATGTATGTATGTATATGAAGAATATAACAGCTACTTACAATCAGTATATAAGGAAGACTAACCTGGAGCATCAGCAGGTAAAGCAGCTGTAACAGCCAAAGAGGCAGTGAAACACAGCAGAACAGCGACCTTCATCTTTAAGTCTGAAGATAAAAGAAATTCGGTATCAAAAGGCGCCAATTTTTTGTCTTCTACATTAGCCAAGTAATTATGCGGACGACTAAAGATACAACGAACGGAATGTACCCTCTTAGATACAGCAAATTCCAGATAGCAAAAAATTTATACTTCCAAATAACTTTGGAAAAAATAGCTTTGGAAAGAAACGTTTAGACTTTATAAGCGCGAAAGTAAAGCACAGTATAGTAGCAGTCACACGAAAATCATCCTCTAAAATAAGTATCTTAAAACAACTAATTTTATGCGTTTTGAAAAAAGTAATGAAACACCAGACGAAAGTGACATACCAGAGTGAGAACACTTTCAGCACTTCCAACAGCTGACCTACCTGGGCAGCGACGCAACAGACAGACTGGCTTTCGTCACAAACCCAAATCTATATATGTACAGACGCTGAGGCTTCGTAATCTCCCTTTCTGAGGATTACGTGAAGCAAACAATTGCTGCTTACACGCAAGTTTATGGGCACGCGGAGGAGGAAAGTTTACTGAATGTAAATACGAAATATGTAAACTACATTTAGCGTGGTTCTTATGTGTAATTTGTTTCTTTTGTGTACGTTGATAATATATATATATATATTTTATATATATATGTTTATATTATATATATAAATAATGATATATATAAAATATATATATATATATATATATATATATATATATATATATATATATATATAATACATATATATGTATGCCACACACACACACACACACACACACATACACACACACACACACACACACACACACACACACACACACACACACATATTATATATATATATATATATATATATTTTATAATATATATATATATATAATTTTACACACATATACAGATACGTATATAACTATTTATCTATGTATTATAATATGTATATATATATATATATGTATTATATATGAATATATTATTTTATTATGTATATATATATATATATATATATATTATATATATATATATATATATATAATTTTATATATATGGGTGTGGTGTGTGTGTGTGTGTGTGTGTGTGTGTGTGTGTGTATACATATATAATACATTTATATAATGTACAGATAAACATAGAAACACACACAAACACACACAAACACATATACATATACAGCATTTGACTAATCATATGAACAACCACACACACATTAACAGGCACAAATACACACACGTGTATAACATATACAGTATCTATGTATAAAAATATATATATACATTTATATAGATAGATATATGAATTAACACATAAAGAAATCTCACTTTCTCTCTATATATATACCATATATATTCATATATATCTATACATATATACACACACACACACGCACAACACACAGACACACACACACACACACACACACACACACACACACACAGACACACACAGACACACACACACACACACAGCACACACACACACACACACACACACCACACACACACACACACAATATATAATATATATATATGTATATATATATATATATATATATATATATATATATATATATATATATATAAATGTATGTATGGACATATATACATATATTGGACTGTATGTGTGTAAATATAAATACACACCATACATACATATAGAAACACACACACACACACACACACACACACACACACACACACACACACACACATATATATATATATATATATATATATATATATAATATATATGCATATATGTATATATATATATATATGTGTGTGTGTGTGTGTGTGTGTGTGTGTGTGTGTTGTGTTTATATAAACATACACATATGTATATATATATATATATATATATATATATATATATATATATATATATATACATATACATATATATATATTTATTCTGGTGGGCATCTTAATTATTCCTTGTGCCGGCCACCCTTTTACAGTGTTTACAGAAGGATGAAGCCAATCTAGTTTGTCCATTGCGGGATTTTCTACCATACCTATTCATCTATATCTATCTGTATCTGTTTATTTACCCACATACCTATTTTTGACACAGACACACACACATCTATCCATATATGTATGTATGTAGATATGTAGATATATAACACACACACACATATGTATATATGTATGTATGTAGATATGTAGATATAACACAGACACACACGCACACACACACACAACACACACACACACACACACACACACACACACACACATATATATATATATATATATATATATATATATATGTAGATATGTAGATATAACACACACACATATGTGTATGTATGTATGTATGTATGTATGTATGTATGTATGTATACATATGTTTGTGTGTTTGCATATGTAAACACACACATGTGCCCACTAGCTTATATAATGTTAATTTTTGTCTATATTTTTCAGTTATTCTTATGCTGGCTACTTTTCTTCAAAAGAATTCGGTAAAGAAAAACTGAAAACAAGATTCCTCTCTCTCTTTCTATGTGTTATAATTTCTCTCTTGTTACAATTTCTGTAGTTTTTTGGTTCACACATAAACATACACAAACGCACACCACAGCCATATGAATTGATTTATATATATATATATATATATATATATATAATATATAATATATATATATATATATATATATATATATATATATACATATATATATGTGTGTGTGTGTGTGTGTGTGTGTGTGTGTGTGTGTGTGTGTGTGTGTATGTGTATGTGAAAGGGTGTTGGTGTGTGGTGTGTGTGTGGGGTGTATGTGTGTGTGTGTGTGTATGTGTATGTGTGTGTTTTATGTGTGTGTGTGTGTGTGGTGTGTGTGTGTGTGTGTGTGTGTGTGTGTGTGTGTGTACAGTATATGTATATATACATATACACTAGATTTATTCATCAATTTGTTTTGGATACTTCTATTACTGTTATTCTAATTATTGTTAATAGTATTAATGTCATTTATTATTGTTTTGATCATCATTATCATAACGTTATTGCTATTGTTTATCATTATTTTTACTATCATTATTATTATCGTTGCTCTTACCATTATAACTAACGTTTTCATTAGACCTATTATTCATTTATATTTGTCATTCAATTTATTTTGACCTTGAGAATTCCGTCATTTATATGATTAGCATTGTTATATCTACTATCATCATCATTATATATCTTTTATAACTTTATTGGTTTCTTTATCATAATCATCATTATTATTGCTATCACCAATACTGCCATCGCCTTCATTAACACCGTTGCTCTTATTAGCATTATGATTATAAATAGGAAATCATATGTGAAGCAAGTGGACGTTAGTCTATCTTCATGGTAACTGTTTGCGCATCTGAGCTGTGTGATGAAAGGTTAATACAACAGGATAATTTATTTAAACTATTGTAATGTTGGGAGTTTCCTACATCGTTATATATTAGCATGGTAGTTATATAAATGAAAATAATGTCCTCGTTCTTAATTTACTTTCATATTCATAATTCACAATTTTCTTCTGCCACCCATTCACAAAAGCGAAAGTGATTTGTATATTGCCTGATCGACACTCGCACGGAGAAAGCATCAGCTCAGGCAGGCGCTGCAGTGGAAGGGATGAAGGCTGCGGCTGCGGCCTTGTACTTGGCGATCAGACTTGCTACTGCAGGAGGCATGGCTGGAGGGAGGAAAATAAATCAGTTGAAAGACACACACACACACACACGCACACACTTGGCGCCTGAAACTAGTTCTATGAAGTTGCACTCACTCGGAGGTCCGACGGGGGCGGCCCCTGGAGTGGGCACGACCCCGGGGGCGGGCGTGGTGTGGAGGGCGTTGTAGGGCCTGGATCTCCTCGGGCGTCGGGATGAAGGGCCCCGATCATGGCAGGAGGGGGACCATCGGCGCAGCTGGAGGGAGGGGGAACGGGCAGGGATTCTGACGGCTCGAAAGGTTCATACATTTTTTGTGGTCTTATTCTTTTTGCGAAAGTGTGTTAGTAGAAGGATGTTACAGATGAGGAACGATGATGTGCAGCAAAAAAAAGAACCTGATTTCACCACATCCCCACGAAAAATGAAAAAATAAATGAAAAAGAAAAGAAAGGAAAAGAAATATATATTTATATATATCCATAGATATGAATATATATCTATTTATCGATACCGATATCTTTCTGTCTATCTGTGTACATACATATTCATATATTTGTGTATATGTATTATGTATGTATATATATATATATATATATATATATATATATATATATATATATATATATATGTATGTATGTATATGAAGAATATAACAGCTACTTACAATCAGTATATAAGGAAGACTAACCTGGAGCGTCAGCAGGTAAAGCAGCTGTAACAGCCAACGAGGCAGTGAAACACAGCAGAACAGCGACCTTCATCTTTCAGTCTGAAGATAAAAGAAATTCGGTATCAAAAAGTCGCCATATTTTTTTATGTTTACTACATTAGCCAAGTAATTATGCGGACGACTAAAGATACAACGAACGCAATGTATCCTCTTAGCTACAGCAAATTCCAGATAGCAAGAAATTATACTTCCAAATAACTTTGGAAAATATTGCTTTGGAAGGAAACGTTTAGACTTTCTAAGCGCGAAAGTAAAGCACAGTATAGTAGCAGTCACAAGAAAATCATCCTCTAAAATCAGTATCTTAAAATAAGTAATTTTATGCATTCTGAAAAAAAGTAATGAAACACCAGACGAAAAGTGACATACCAGAGTGAGAACACTTTCAGCACTTCCAACAGCTGACCTACCTTGGCAGCGAAAGCAACAGACAGACTGGCTTTCGTCACAAACCCAAATCATATATGTACAGACGCTGAGGCTTCGTAATCTCCCCTTCTGGATTACTGAAGCAAAATTGCTCTTACACGCAAGTTTATTTGCACGCAAAAGGGGGAAGCGAAAGAAACAATTGCTTTTTTCTATATAATGTT
>NC_051391.1:30504496-30506796 GCF_015228065.2 Penaeus monodon | reverse complement strand
ATATAAAAAAAAAAACATATATATAAAATTATATTTTATAAAATAAAATATAAAAAACATATTATAATAAAAAAAAAAAAAAATATATTTTAAATATAAAAAAACCCCTTTTAAAAATTTAAAAAATTTATATAAAATATTTTTTTTTTATTATTATTTTTAAAAAATTATTTATTATTTTAATTATATATTCAAAATTTTTTTTTTATAAATTATATATATTTCTTTTTTTTTTTATATTTTTTTTAAAAATTATATTTTTAAAAAAAATATATATTATTTTTTTAATATATTTTTTTGTATTTAATATATTAATAAAACTAAAAATTTATTTCTATATTTAATATTTATATTTTTTTAATATTTATATTTTAATTATATTATACATTATATATATATATATATATATAATTTTATATTATATATATATATAATTTATATATATATATTTAATTATATTTTTAATATATTAATGTTAAAATTAAAAATTTAATGTATTATATATATGTATATATTATATAGATATAATATATTTTGTTATTTTTGTTTAATATTATTTTGTTTTTTAGTATTATTATATTTTTTTTTTTTTATTTTTTGTATATTGTAAATTTGTCTATATTATATTTTATATATTTTTTTTTTTTTTTTTTTTATTTTACAAGCACTACGTGCCCAAGCTTTACCTTTTCTTAAATGCCTTTTTAGCGATTTTTTCATTTTTCTTATGGGTACTTTTTTCAAAAGAAATGATGAAGAAAAACTGAAAAAAAGATTCCGGGTTTTCTTCCCATGTGTTATAAAATTTTCCCATTTCGAGTTCTGTAGTTTGTTGGTCCACGAAAAACATACACAAAGGCACACCCAACCAATACATTTAATTTTTATTGGATATATATATTATATATATATTAATTAATAATTTTTTATATAATATATATATTTGGTGGTGTGTGTGTGGTGTGTGGTGTGTTTGTGGTTGTTTGGGTGGTTGTGTGTGTGTGTTGTGGTGTATGTGTGGGTGTGTGTGGTGTATATATTATATATAAAAATATAATTATTAAAATTATATATAATAAGTGTGTGGTGTGTGGGTTTTTTGTGTGTGTGGTTTTTGTGGTTGTGGGGGTGTGTGTGGGGGTGTATAATATATGTATATTTAAAAATATATAATTATATATAATATATATATATAATATATATATATAATATATATATACGTTTATGTATATATATTTGTGTTTATCTATTTTGTGTGTGTGTGTGTGTGTGTGTGTGTGTGTGTGTGTGTGTGTGTGTGTAAGTATATAGCGACTCTTACACACTAGACCTCATTCATTCACTTTGTTTTGGTTCTTTTTTACTGCTATCATCCTTTTTACTATTATATAATTATTATGTATTTTATTATTCTAATCATTATTACGTTTATTGCTATTATTTCTTATCCGTATTATTAGATTTCCCTACGATCATCACCTTATTAATCGGTGCTCTTATTATCATTATTACTAACAATATCTCATAAGCCTTATTATTTATTTTTATTTATTGTTCATTCATTTTGGGTTCTCTTGAAAAATTCCGCCACTTATTTATCATTGTTATATCTATCATCATCATTTTCTTTATTAGTAATATTTCCTTATCATTACCATTACTATCTTATGTCATTTTACTGATATCACAATACTGTCTCACCATTCATTAATTCTTTTGCTCTAATTATTATTATTATTATTATAAATGAGAAATCTCTCTCTACCATACTATCATTCAGTTCATTTTAACTTTCTTCAAAAATCCGCCATTACCTACAGTATACTTATGTGCAAATTATATTTTCACATTGTCTTGGATAATGAAACACATCATATGTGAAGAGACTATCATCTTTCTGGTGGTGCGGTACTGTTTTATGCTCTGAGCTTATATGATGAAAGTTTTCATACAACATGAAAAATTTATTAAACTAGTGTTAATGTTGGGAGATTCCTACATCGTTCATATATTAGCCATGGTAATTATATAAATGAAAATAATGGTCCTCGTTCTTAATATTACTTTCATATTCTGATTTCATAATTTCCTTCTGCCACCCATCACAAAAGCGAAAGTGACTTTAGTATTGCCTGATCGCACTCGCACGGAGAAGGTATCAGCTCAGCAGGCGCTGCAGTGGAAGGGGATGAAGGCTGCGGCTGTGCGGCCTTGTACTTGGCGATCAGACTTGCTACTGCAGAGGCTGGCTGTAGGGAGGAAAATAAGAATCAGTTAAAAGACGGTCTTAGTTCTCAATT
>NC_051391.1:30489496-30494496 GCF_015228065.2 Penaeus monodon | reverse complement strand
TTTATCCCCCCCCAAAAAAAATGATGTCTTACAAGTTGATCTTTAGGTACTGCAGCATGATATAGGAAATGAAACGTAAGTGTGTAAAGGTGGACAGCCGATTATAAAATGTACCCAAGAAGAATATAACGGACATTTCAAGACAAAAATAGACAAGAATAAAACTATCAAGTGCAGCCGGCAGTCGTGATATCAGACCGAAGACGTACCTGGCGCAGCTCAGGATATAAGTGGCCGAGCGCGCTGAGCGACAGCCAAAGTGGCCGCGAGACAACGAGCAAAAGCAACGCTTCATTTTGTAAGATCTTGATGAAAAAACCCTATTTGAATAAGTTACGTCTCGTCGGAAAGTGTCGAAATGCCAATCTTTTTCTTGTGCAGTCTATGGGCGAGCTCTCTCTTTACGAAATGGGTACAAATCAAGCGCACTTAACGAATAAATCTGAGTAGCCAAGGTAGTCGAGAACACATTATGTCGCGACTTACCTCGGCAGCGACAGTAAGACGGGAACTGGCAGCTGTCAACAGAAGATGCGGCTTATATATAGTACTCAGGTTGCGTGACAATACAGGCGTTAAATCGCCTTTGTGTCAAAGACGATAGGGAACCAAAGTCTCAACACGCGCCGTAACGCTTTAAGTCTAAACCTGCAGTGTGGTTTGTGTGTGTGTGTGCATGTGTGTGTACGCATATAACATATCTGTCTACCTAACTACCTATCTATGTATAGATGTACGCATATACACATACATGCATGCATGCATACATACATACATACATACATACATACATACATACATACATACATACATACATGTGGAATTTCATGTCGAACAGATTGCGAGTAGAACAACGAAGGGAAGTACAAGAAAACACACGATATGCCGAAGGCCTTTTCCGGGGGGCTTTTATTGCTTCGTCGGGGCTCATGCCCTGACGAAGCAATAAAAGCGAAAAGGCCTTCGCATATTCGTGTGGGTTTTCCTTTGTACTTCCCTTCGTTGTTCTACGCACATACATACATACATACATTATATTCATACATACTACATACTACCTACATACAGACATACATACATACATGCATACATCATACATACATACCTACATACAAATTCATACTACATACATACCTATATACGTACATACCACACACACACATATAGTGTATATTTCATATATCCACCACACGCACACACAACACACACCACACACACATAATATATATATATATAGTATATAGATAGATATAATCTCTATATATATATGTATATATGATATATATCTAGGATGGTGGCGAGGTCCACGGCTGCTCAACATGAGCCTACCGTTATGATTGATATATATTGATATATTATATATATATATATATATATATATTCTAATATAGTATATATATATATATATGTGTTGTGTGGTATATTATACATATATATATATAAATACATACATCTGTATATATATATTATTTATATAGATATTAATATATATATATAATATATTATAGACACACACACAACACATATAAGAAGAAAAAGGGGGCATATGTACTATATGTATATGTAATACATATATTATTGAAATGTATATCTGTTTTATATATCTTTTATATATGTATATACATATAATTCATATATCTGTAAACCCACACACGACCACCCACCAAAACTACGCAAACACACACACACACACAACGCCACCACACCCACACCACAGCACACACACACACACCACACATATATATATATATATATAATATATAGATGACCATTATATATAATCTATATATATATTAATATATATACTATATATTGAGATAATATTTTGGTATAATATAGATGTAATATATAATTATGAAAATTTCTGTATATATACATATATAATGTTTTATATAATCATATATAGGATAAATATATATTTAATTATATCTATTATAGCACACACCCATACACAGAGACACGGACATATATCCGCACCATACACACACACACACCACATAACGACACACACACACACACATATATATAATAAAAAAAAAAAAAAAATATATTATATCTATATATATATATAGTATATTATATATATATTACATATATATAGAACTATATAATTCTAAATATAGTAAATTCTATACAGTAGACAGATAATATATATACACAACACACACACTAACATAATACAAGTTCTATAACCCTAAACCACACTCATTAAATCGCCCTATATACAGCAATACTACCTAACCTCTCATCATAATACCTAGCAACACATACACCTACCGTACTATCACCACTAACACAATACAAAAATATGTACTAGCCCACACCACAACACCACTACCACACACACATCCGTAATACAAACACCAAAACAACACCTACTAGCACTAACCAAAGACCATCTCCATACATATATGTAAATATGTATGTATGTATATATGTAGACACATGCATACGCAATACTCATCTATTAGATAATATATATATATTTGTAAAAAATGTTACTTATATATATCTATATATATATATATATATATATATATTATAGATGTTGTGTGTGGTGTGTTTGTGTGTGTGTGTGTGTGTGTGTGTTGTGTGTGTGTGTTTGGTGTGTGTGTTTATGTGTGGTGTGTGCGTGTGTGTGTGTGTGTGTGTGTGTGTATCTATATCTATCTATCTATCTATCTTCACTGTGTTATTGGTTATTTCTTGATCAACAGAAAAAAAATCCAATCAATGTCTTTGTTTTGTTTGTTACTATCTTCTTCATTTCACTACTGCATCGCTTTTAAACATTTATAAATCTTTAAAGAAAATAAATATCAGGAATTTAGGGTTCATTTTTTGCGGTTATTATTCTTGTGAGTTAGTTCTGGTATTTGAAACACTAACGTCAGGAGCGGGAGATAGAAAACGATTATGAAAACATTTCGATGAGTATTTCCAATGCTCTTGGCGATGTGTTAGATGTGCAGTTAATGAGATAAAATTCACCGTATAATGAGATTGCTAACCTGTGTTGAAAAAAATTTGGTTTGGTTTTATTGTGAGACAGATCATATTTCCTTACAGAAAATGAATGGAATTATTGCTAGGGCTGGGAAATATTATACGCGTCTTCTGTACGCGTTATGAAAGTTAATTCCGGATTAAAGTTTAATCCAAATCCACAATATTTGCACAGAAGATGCAAAGACACTGCCAGGCGCAAGATTCAGTGCAACCATCAGTAATTCTGCTGTTTTACATGAAAAATCGGGTATCTTTGTAATGGCAATCAACGAAATGTTTGCTACAGAGGGGGAAAAAATATATATATACATACATATATGCTATTATTATATCACGCCAATATATATCTGTGTCAGTAGAAATAGAATTATATAAATGGCTTCAAATAGCCTATAAATATTATAGACAAAACCGAATTAGGTAGTCAAAGAAAAATGAGATACACGTAATACCAGTTTATATTCGCGGGAGATTTCTCCGAGAGCTCTTTCTCGTGCGTGATCGCGGGACACGGGTAGGGTAGTTTTCTTCAGGATGTTGCTAGCGAGGATTATGATAACACATGTCCAGGCGATTTTGAAGTCACTATAGTTTAAAGAATCAGGAAGTTTGTATTTTGGATATGAAAACCTAATCGTGATGTTATTAAATTTTTTTTTTTTTATTCGATTAATAGATTTCATAAGTTGGGAACGTTTTTCCAACTTGGAAATAACATTGCATTTCCTGTGTTTATAAACTCTGGAATTCTCTGTTGATATTCTTTTTGTTTTTCTTTACAATGTTGAGAGATATCTGCAGTTTGAATATCCTACAACTTATGAAAATATAAAGTGATGACTTTTCACATACATCTTTGACATGAAAATGTAAAATTTGTTTCGTTATCATTTACTATAAATATTAAAGACAATTGAACTCCATATTTTCTAGGGAGCTGATGATTTCATTATGTATCAATACATAACTGGTGTAATTAAGAGCTCAAAGGTAAAGCGTGGTCCGGAGGCGAAATAAAAGGTAGTACTGGACACTGCTATTGCGCATGCGCACTAAGGTTCTGGATTGAATTTTAATACTAGACTAACTTTTATGGCGCATACAGAAGACGGGGTAGTATGGATGACAGATGAGCTAAGTCTATAACGGAAACCAAATTCCAGGAGTAATGATATAATCTTCCCTAACAAGCAGATTTGACCATATTTTGATCCTAATCTATTAGAATTGACACGGTATTGTGTCTAAGTTTCTTTGCTAGAAAAAAAATCTTGTTCTAATTATTTTGTCTGCTGAAAAATCTATTAATATAAAAGGATGGATATGAAGCCGAAAGAACTTGCTAATTGCCTCGGAATTTTATAAACCTTATGTCCGATTTTCATGAACATTTTTTCTAAATGTGAATGATATCTATGCTGATTTAGTCAAAAATTTTCATCTGTTTGTGATTCTACTTAATGCTGTCACAATTTTCCACTTTCCATCCACTCAGGAGGATAATTTAGGTGATATTTCAAAACTTCGATTCACTTATTTCAGGGTGAATTCAGACTTCAATTGGCGAAATTTTATCAGTTGAAACTGTTTCTCTCTTTGTTTCTCCTCTTGAACTGTTTTTACTCTCAATATAAAAGGTAGTTAAATACAGGCTCTATGGGATAAAATCGTATTACACGGGAATTAATGTTTTCTCCACCATAATTTTGCGCAGGAGAGTAGATTTTAAAATATCACAATGTCTTTAAGTCCTCAAGAGTTTATTTATCGAATACGAACTATGTTTAAATGAAAAAAGCGATTTTTCAATTTTTTAATGGAAACACGTGAAAGGGTTGAATTTCGGATGTTTTCTTTATTCCGAACCGTATCATGTTAATTCCTGCTAACATGAGAGGAACTAGGAGAAATTAGTTTTTTCCCCTTTTGGCGGCAGTATCATACTCTAGACAAAAACGGCCGTTAACAAAATTAGTGACTTTTGTAAACTT
>NC_051391.1:30481996-30484496 GCF_015228065.2 Penaeus monodon | reverse complement strand
ACGCTCTAACCATTCGGCCACCGCGTCCCCATACATACATACATATATATATATATATATATATATATATATATATATATATATATATATATATATATATACACACATGCATACATATATATATATATATATATATATATATATATATATATATATATATATATATATATATATATATATACATATACACATGTGCCCACAAGTTCATATAAATTTCTTTTCTATATAATGCTAATTTTGGTCTGCATTTTTTCCAGTTCTTAGGCTTACTAGATTTTATCAAAAGAAAACGACAAAGAAAAACTGATAACATGAAGTTATACAAGATCACTTTCTTTCTATCTGTTATAATTTCTATGTTAGGGTTTGTGCAGTTTGTTGGTCCACACACAAACATACACAAATTCACATCACAGCCATATACATTCATTTATATATATATACTATATATATATATATATATATATATATATATATATATATATATATATATATATATATATATATATACATATACACACACACACACACACACACGTGTGTGTGTGTGTGTGTGTGTATGCAGTATATATATATGCATATATATATATATATATATATATATATATATATATATATATATATATATATATATATATATATATATATATATATATATATATACACATATACACACCCACACACATAAAAACACTAGATTTATTCATTAATTTGTTATGAATCGTTTTATTACAGTTTTCATATTTTTTGTCACTATTATCATTATTATTAATATTCAATATTATTGTTTTTATTAATATCACCATAATCATTACACTGTAACGTTATTGCTATTATTTCTTTATCATTATTATTATTGTCATAATAATCATTATTATTATTACTTTTCCCATAATCATTATTATTTTTACTACCATTAATACAATCATAACCATTATTAACGATGCTCTTCTTATCATTATCACTAACATAATCATCTTTATCATTGTTAATACCATCATCATCATTACCATATTCATCATTCAACTCTCTTCAGAATTCCACCATTAAAATTATTATCATTATATTTATTATCATCATCATTATAACGTTATTGTTTTTATTCCTTATCATTCTAATTATTAGTATCGTAATCATCATCATAATTGCTATCACCAATACTGTCATTACCTTCATTAATATCATTGCTCTTATCATTATCATTAATATCATCATCATCAGTATCAATATTATCACTAACATATTTATTATTCAATTCATTTTCTGCCATTAACTTCTTTTCTACATTATAGTTATGTGAAGACGAACTAAGGTAACGCATATCTGGATAATGAAACACATCATTTGTGAAATAAATGGATGTCAGTCTATTTTCATAAGTGGTATGTGGTGACTGTTTGTGCATCTGAGCTTTGTGATGGTCATTACAACAGGATGATTTGTTTAAACGTAATTTGGGGAGTTTTCTACATCGTTGTTTATTAGCATGGTAGTTATATAAATACAAAAAATGTTCTCGTTCTTAATTTACTTCCAGATTCACAATTAAAAGTTTGCTGAAGAAATTGATTACAGTGACGTAGAGTATAACACTGATTTTCTTCTGCCACCCATTCACAAAAGCGAAAGTGACTTGTATATTGCCTGATCGACACTCGCACGGAGAAGGCATCAGCTCAGACAGGCGCTGCAGTGGAAGGGATGAAGGCTGCGACTGCGGCCTTGTACTTGGCGATCAGACTTGCTACTGCAGGAGGCATGGCTGGAGGGAGGAAAATAAGTCAGTTGAAAGACTTCATGGTTGTTAGTAATTATCTGGAAAAACAAACAAACAAACAAATCACTTGCAAACACACACACACACACACACACACACACACACACACACACACACACACACACACACACACACACACACACACACACACACACACACACACACACACTTGGCGCCTGTAACTAATTCTATGAAGTTGCACTCACTTGGAGGTCCGACGGGGGCGGCCCCTGGAGTGGGCACGACCCCGGGGGCGGGCGTGGTGTGGAGGGCGTTGAGGGCCTGGATCTCCTCGGGCGTCGGGATGAAGGCCTCGATCATGGCAGGAGAGGGGACCATCGGGGCAGCTGGAGGAACTGATTTTTGCGAAGTTGTATTGCGGAAAGATTATGGCAGAAGAGAATGGGGCAGAATAAAAAAGTAAAAAAAAAATCAAGGCTCTGGTTCTGCTGGGTTAAGGAGATTTGTGTTAGAAATGGAAATGATTTTGTTGAATTTAGAGATTCGGAGGTATAGATGCAATCTTTATCCAAAAATGTCTTATATGTTAATCTTTAAGTATTGCAGCATGATATAGGAAATGAAAACGTAAGTATGAAAAGGTGCAGCGATGATAACATGAAATAAAGACGAAAAAACTAAACATTTCAAAGACATAATAGACAAGAAATAAACTATCAAGTGCACACGCGTCGATACAAACAGAAGACTTACCTGGCGCAG
>NC_051391.1:30459496-30471996 GCF_015228065.2 Penaeus monodon | reverse complement strand
TTCCCCGTGCACCCCACCAGTTTCCGTCCAAGGTCGACCAGCCTTATCTGCGTCAGGTAGTCAAGGCCCAGCAAGCGTGCTCGTCCAGATGGCCCACATACACGGCAGCCGCTGCACCGTCTGCCCACGCCATCGGGCCTCCACTGGCCCTTAGCTGACACAAGCCCCGTGACACCACACATCTCTGTGGTGATCGGAAAGTCGCATAGTGGCCAACATATCGGGCCCGCATGGGGTCTTCTCAGCCCCAGGTCCACTGTAGGCGGCATGTTTCCCCCTATTGGCCCTCCCCCTGCCCGGCTGGTTGAGGGCAGCTTCCCCAAGTCGGGGCCCCGGAAAAACCGAGGACGGGGGTTTCGGCCCCTTCTCCACCGTCCGATTTTTCCCCTTTTTTACCATTTCCTTAGCCTTAGGACATGCATCGGATGGGACCATACCTACCAAGTCCTTGCGCACTGCGGAAAGGGCATCAAAACCGTCCGGTTGAGAAGAGTGTTCTCCGCTCCCTTGACATGACTAGCTGTGCCCTACCTTCCGCAGCCCCAAAAAGCCCTTTGGAAAATTCCGGGCTACCGTCTTCAATGCTATTTTCCCACTTTTGCCTTCCGCCCCCCAGGTCACGGGGGGCTGAGCAGCTGGCCCTAGGCCACTGGGTTTCCTTCAGAAGGGCCCCGAACTCCAAGGCCCTCGCCAGCGCACGCAGGTCTCAGGGTGTGCCTGCTTGACGTAGATTTGCAGTGCTGGTCCCGTAAAGCGTCAACAAAGAAACACGGGCCCGGACCCGATCATCTCTTCCCCAGCGCAGGGTACGACCTCCCTTTCCAGCGCCCCCAATCCCGCGCCAGCTGGGCATTGTCTGCCCGCCCCGAGCCCCTCTTCAAGTGGGGCCCGATATCCTCGGCCTGGGGTGGTGCCCGAAACGGCGTTTTAAAGCCTCTGCCACGCTGGGGTAAAGGGCCGTTGGGATGGCGGCAGACCCCCAAAACTTCCCCCGCGGGGCCCCCTTGCGCTGTTACCAGTGCAGGGCCCTTTTTTCCTGGCTCCAGCCCTGGGCAGATGCCAGCATTTTTAAATTTGGGGAAAAATATGCCCCCCAGGCCACTTCCCCCGTACCAGTGGCTTACGCCCCCCAGAATTTGGAGGCCGAGGGGCAGGGGGGAGAAAGCGTCCGTGAACTAAACACCCGGGGGGGAGGAAGGGGGTGAGGGGGGCAACGAGGGGGTTGACGGGTCCCAGTTTGCCGCCACCCATTCCAAGGGGCGGGGGTTTCCCATGGGTCCCCCGCCTTCGCAGCGACCACTGGCTGCGCTGACGCTGCGAGGCCCGGGGGGCCGCCACAGACCCCAGGCAGACCCCAGTAATTTACAATAGACAAAGACAAGGGATTGTTGCCGAACCTCGTCTGCCTTCTCTGCTTGCAACGTTACTACCCCGTGACGCCGCCTTTCCTCCCTTTACTTCCTCCCTCAGGCCCTGACCTCGCCCTTTTAGAGCTGCACCTCCCCCATCAGTTCATCTTCCCCCTGTTGCAGGCCTTGTCGGGGGTTTCTGCTGAGTTTCCATCTTTAAGATGCAAGATTGCTTGTAGCACCTCAACAAATTTGGGGAACTGTTCCCTGCCTTCCTTGCCGCATCTCGACGAGATGGTGCTCTGTCGCGGCCCCCTTTTGGGCCCGTCTTCGCCCCTTTTTGCCATTTCCTCCCTCATACCATCCAGCATGGGAGTGATCAGGTCCCAATTGGCTCGGCTTCACCCACTCGTGCCTGCCTCAGTATAGCCCCCTCTCCTATGGCTGCCGCCATCTTTGGAGAACAGATAAAACGGCGCTCTCACTGATAAAATCACAAATCCCACTCCTGACACCATTTGTTAGCCCACCGCCCCGTCTCTCGCTACCCAAAACCAGGCAGGGTAGGGAGACAGCGTGCTAAACCACGGGGGCGTGAACACTGAACATCCCAAGAGGCACCCGGGACCCCAGCATCCCCGAACACCAGGAGGGAAAACGCCCAAATGGCGAGGCAGGGCACGAAGTAAACACAAAAGACAGCTTTCCTTATTTTCACAAGTTTTTTACCCCTACCTTTCTAAGGCCCAAAAACGGGGGGAAAACCCGCATGTCACACAGCAAATAAGCTTTTAAAAAGGGCAAACCCCAAAGGTTATTCAGGTCACAAGGGCAACACGAGGTCTTCACAGGAGCAGCACCCCAAATGCTCTCTTGGCTTGTTTTCCCCCGCTCCCCCGCTCCAGCCCGTTGCATCAGTTTGCCCCGGTCCCCTTTATGTTAACACAGGCCAGGGCATCTTTTTATGTTAACACAGGGTTTTGCAAGAGACAAAGACCCACTGGCGTAGCAATATATATATATATATATAATATATAATATATAATAATAATATTAATATATGTACACACACACACACACACACACACACACACCCCACCACAACCCCACAAATAATATATAAAATACATATATTTTTATATATAATATATATATATATATTTTTTTATTTTTTTATTTATCATCCATAAACGTAGTTTTTTTTTCTGTATATACATACATGCACGTTTTTTTATGTTTTTTGTGTGTGTGTGCGCGTGTGTGTGTGGGGTGTGTAAAAATGTTTTTTTGTAATATATATATATTTAATTACACATATATTATATATATATATATATATATATATAAAATATACATAAAAATTAATTTTATTTAGATATATATATTATATAAAATATATATATAAAAAATATTTTATTGTGTGTGTGTGGGGTTGTTTTGGGGGGTGGGGTTTATGTGTGGGTATGTTTTGGTGTGTCCCGTGGGGTGTTTGCGTGTGCGTGTGTGTTGTGTGGTTGGTGGGGTTGAGTGGGGGGTGGGCGTGTTTTGTGTGGTGTTGTGTTGTGTGTGGGGGGTTGTGTGTGTGGTGTGTGTGTGTGTTTGTGTGGTGGGGTGTTGTGTGTGTGGGGTGTGTTGTGTGTGTTTGCGTGTTTTTTGTGTGTGTGTGTGTGTTGTGAGGGGTGAGTGTTGAGGGGCCCGTGCGTAGGTGTCGTAGGAGAAGGCGCCTCAAGTGAGAGCCCCTGGCCGGGGTTTGGGAGTGGGGAGGATCTAAGCAGAAAGGAGGGTCCCCCAAATAACCTCCCGGGAATGAATTAAAGGGAGGTCCTGGGGCATAAGGGAAGGGCGAATAATATATATATATATATATATAAAATAATATTATATATATTTAATTTTAAAATGTTATATACACACACCCCCACCCCACACACCCACACACAAAAACACACACACACACACATTAAAATTTTTATTATATAATATTATAATTATAAAATATATATATATATTACACACACACACACACACACACACACAAACACACACACACACACCACAACACACCACATATATACATAATATATATATAATTATATATATTTTATATTATATAATAAAAAATATAAATATATATAATAAAAATTAAAAAATTAATTTTTTAAAATATATATATATTTTAATATATAATATATTTAAATAATAAGTGTGGTGTGTGTTTTTCATTACACTGTAGGAAAAATCATTATGCAGGGGTTGTCTGGAAATTTGCTACCTTGCCTGACTGGATTTTCCTTTCCCAAAGGGAAAACCGCAATCCACCCCCGGCTTTTGAGCCAAGTTTCAGCAACAGCATAAGATAGAAATCAGTTAAATATTATTTAACCCTTGGAAACAAGAATAACAACACATTACTTCCTACACTAATTGAAATAATTTAAAAAAAAATAGACAATTTGATTTTTTAAGGGGGTAAGGCCGATCCTGTCTATCTCATCAGAAAAACGCTAAAATTTTTACTTTGGGAGTATTTAGCCACACACACGGGGCAACCCCCTACGCTCTGGAAAAGGTTAACTTGCTTTTAAATTTTGAAAAATATTTTTTAGGTTAATCAGGGGAAAAGATCGATCAAAACCCAAAACAGCAAAGGGTTTTTCACCCCTTGTACACAAACACTCCCCCCACCACCAACCACACACCCAACCCCCCACACACACACACACAAAACACACACACACACCCCCAAAACACAAAAAAACCAAACACATCCCCAAGAAATAGATAAAATAGAATTGAAAAAACCTGGGATTTAAATAATAGATAAAATATATATGTACACACGTACACATACACATACCACCCACATATATGTTTTATATATATTATATTATATATTATATATTTTAATAAAATTATATACATTTTAATATATATTATAATTTTTAAAATATAAAATATATATATATATTATATATATATATAAAATACATTTTAAAACATAATATATACATATATAATATGTATATATATATATTAAAATATATATAAATATATATATATATATATATATATATAAAATATATATTTTTATATATTTTATATTTTAATATTATGAAAAATTTTTGGGTTAGCTTACTTAGATCCCAATAGTGATGCCTGACCGCTCCCTCGAAAGTTTCATCCATGCATGAGGGGGCAAAAACAAAAAATTTCACTCCCTTGTGATCTATGCTAAAACACCAAAACGAAAAGGAAGAAAATTATGTGTTTTTAAAGAAATAAAGAATTGGGACCTTTGGGCATATTTTGAATGGGTATCTAAGTAGATGATCCTATCGCTTAAAAAAAAAGAAAGGGTTTGCCCCCAGGGTCGGCCCAAGTTAAATTTTAATTTGAACCCATCATGACGGAAATAACATTTTACTTTTTTTAAGGGTTTGGCGTGTGCTTTGGGATACGGCGGATCCACATGGGCAGCCGGGTTCCCATAGTAATTTTTCATCCCCCCTTTTTAAATAAAAAAATGCCACAAAACACACTAGGGTATATATAAACATATATTTTATTTCATCTACCCTATCTACTTTTTCTATCTATCTATCTATATATTATAAAATACACATACAATGTACTATACATACATCCTATCTGCATGTATGTATATGTATTCTATCTATATATACAGTAAAACACACACACACACACACACACACACCCACACACAAAATACATCGCATTATATTTATATATAAATATAAAAAATTTTAAAATTTAAAATATAATTATATATATTAATATATTTTATTTTATTTTTACCAGCCCAGCCTCGTCTCTCTGCTCCCCAAAACACCAGGCGGGCTAGGCAGACGCGGCTATCCACGGGGTCTTGAACACTGAACGCCCCAAAGGGGCCCCGGGCACCACAGCATCCCAAAACCACCGGGAGGGAAACCCCAAAGGGGGCGGGGCAGGGCACAAATAAACACAAAATGAGTTTTTCCCTTTTATTTACAAAAGTTTTTTAAACCCCGTACCCCTTTTCTATAGGCAAAAATACGGGGGGAAAACCCAGCTTTTCACACAGCAAAATACAGCTTAAAACAGGGCAACACAAGGTTTTCTGGGTCACAAAGGCACACACGAGGCCCTTCACAGGACCCAGCCCCCAACTCCCTTTTCCCCTTGACCTGGCCATGTTAACACGGGGCCCCGGTCCCCCTTTTTAAAATTTTAAACACATGTTTCGCAAGAGACAAAGACCCACGGGGCGTACCCACTACCCCCCCCCTATCAGCAACACCCTCTGCTCTACATCCTAAACCTGAAACAAACTACAAAAAAATTTAAAAAATTGCCCCTCAGGAACAAAAAAAATTCTTTCATCCAGCGGGGCCCTTTCTTCGCCCCCTTTTGGTGTCCCCTCTGGAGGAGGTGGGGGCGGCTTTAGTTTGGGCATGGCACCCAAGGGGTTTATCCCCCCCTGTCCCAAGACCTGGCTCAGGGTCCCCTTTGGGACGTCTCCCTGCATCGCCCCCCCGTCCAAATGTCGCCCCTCATCTGGGGTCACGTCCCCACTCCCCCTCGCCGCTACGGGGCTGACTTCATCTTTTTTTTCCCCAGGGCCCCAGGAGTATTTTCCTGGCCCTGGAAACCGCCCACCCGGGTTGCCCCAAAGTCCTCAGAAGCCCAGGCAACGGCCCCAAAACCAAAACCAACTCCCTCGCCCCCCAAAAAAAACAAACTCTTCTGGCGCTCCACTTCCTCAAAAGTGCCCGGGCTTTGCACCGCGGGCACCTTCCGGGGCCTTATCGGAAAATTTTATCCCCAACACGTAATTTAACCCTTTTCCCGGGTCCAAAAAAGGCTCCCCCAACCGTACCATCAGCCGCTGCGGGTTTTTGGTTTGGGCTCCACGAGGCCCTCAAACTCCCGTATCACTCTTAAAACAGTCGACCCCCGGGACCCTAGACTCTGCCCCGGGGGGCAAGGTGCCGTCGCCGGGCCGTAATTTACCCCTCTGAAACAGCCAAACCCGGGAAGAAAAAGGGGCAAATTTTTCACCGGCCCCCTCCCCCTTTTCCGCCAAGGTCCACACGCCAAATCTGCGTCAGGTAGTCAAGGCCCAGAAAGGGCAGTGTTTCGTCCAGATCGGCCACATACACGCACCCCGCTGAAACCGTGCTGCCCCACCAATACGAGCCCCCCCACTGGCCCGTTGGGGTTTGCCCAAAATTTCCCCGTGACACCACCAGTCTCTGGGGTTTGCATCTGGAAGTCCATAGGGGCCAAAACATATCGGGCCGCCAGGGCCCTTCTCGCCCCTTTTCCCGGGTCAGGGGGCCATGCCCCCTTCCCATCTTTTTGGGGCCCTCCACCGGGCCTCTTTCGGGTTTCGACGGAAAGCTTACCCAAGTCGGGGCCCGGGAACCGAGGAGGGCCTGGGTTTGGGCCCCCCTTCTCCAGCCTGTCCCGAGTTTTCCGCCTGTCCACTTCCTTACCCCTTAGGACATGCACTCGGTTTGGTGACCATACCTCCACAGCCCCTTGCGGGCACTGCGGGAAAGGGCTCAAAACCCGCCCGGGTTTTGAGAAACGTTTTTTCTCCGCCCCCTCTGACACGACTACGTCTGTCCCCTACCTCTCCGCAGCCCCAAAAAAAGCCTTGGAAATTTTCTGGGGGTTTCACCGTTTCAAGCTATTTTTCTCCACTTTACCCTTTCCCCGGCCCCGGGAGGTCCGGGGGGGCTGAGCAGCTGGCCCTAGGCCACTGGTTGCCTTAAGGAAGGCCTCAAAACCCTCCAAGGCCCTCCCCAGCGCCACCTGCAGGCCCCTCAGGGTGTGCCTGCTTGACGTGTTTTGCAGCTGCTGGCCCTTTTAAAGCGCCCAAAAAAGGGAAATCACGGGCCCGGGGCCCAAACGACCCTTTTTTCCGCGGGCCGCAGGGTACGACCCCCTTTACCAGCGCCTCCACACCTCCCGCCACCCGGGGACTTTGTTTTCCCCACGTTTCACGGCCCCCGCTTTTTTAAAGGGGGCCCGATATCCCTCGGCCTGGTGGTGGGGGGCCCCGAAACGGCTTTTTCCAAACCCTCGGGCCACGCTTTTGTAAGAGGCCTTTTGGGGAGGCGGCAATGCCCCAACCTTCCACCGGGGGGCCCCCTTAGCGCTGTTACCCGCTGCAGGGCCCTTTTCTTCCGGCCCCCAGCCCTGGGCAGGATGCCAGCATTTCAAAATTTGGGGCCCAAAGCCTCCCAGGCCACCTTCCCCTCCCCTACCAGCTGGCTTTTTCGCCCCCCCAGGGAAGGGCTGGAGGCCGAGGGGCCCGCAGGGTTGGGGAACGCGTGCCGTGAAATAACACACCCGGGGGGAGGGAAGGGGGGGGGGAGGCAAAGAGGCGGGTTGACCGGGGCCCCAGTTTTTTTCCCCCACCTTATCCAAGGGAGCGGTTCCCATGGGTCCCCAGCTTTTTGCGCGACCAAATGGCCCGCGACATGGGTGCGAGGCCCGGGGGTTTTTCCCGCCACAGAAACCCCCGGCAGACCCCCCGTAAACTGAAAATAGACCCAAAAGAACCCAAGGGGATCGGGTTTCCAGAAACCCCCGTCTTTCCTTTTCTGCTTGCAACGTTTTCTACCTCGTGACGCCCCCCTTTCCTCCTTCACTTTTCCCCCCTCCGGCCCTGAAACCCCGCCCTTTAGATTTTGCACCTCCTCCATCCCTTTTACCCCTTCACGCTTTTTGCAGGCCTTGTCGGGGTACTGCCCGAGTTTTTTCCCTCTTCACAGATGCAAGATTGCCCCTGTAGCACCTCAACAAATTGGAGAACTGTTTTTCCCCTGCCTTCCCCTTTCCTGCCCTCTCGACGAGATGGTTTCTCCTGCTCGCGTGCCCTCTGTGCCTGCTCCCTTTTGCCCTTTGTGCCATTTCCCCCTCATAAACCCTCCCGCCCCCGGCTGATTTTTTAGGTCCAATTGGCCGGGGTTCACCCCACTCGTGCCGGGCCCCAAGGGCATAGCCTCCTCTCCCTCATGGCTGCCCCATCTTTGGAGAACCCGGGAAAAATTTGCGCTCTCATTGATCAAAATCACAAACCCCCCTTCCCGGGCACCCAAATTTTTTTACGCCCCAAACCCCCTCGTCCCTCTGCTACCCAAAAACCCGCAGGCAGGCAGACAGCGGGGCTATCCACGGGGTCCTGAACACTGAACAGCTCCAAGAGGGAAACCGGGGGGGACCACAGCATCCCAGAACACCGGGGGGAAAAAGCCAAGTTTTGGGGAGGGGAAGGGCAAAGAAGTAAAAACAAAATGACCCCTTTTCCTTTATTTTCCCAATTATTTTACCCCACACTTTTCATAGGCACAATACAGGGGGGGAAAACCCGCATGTCAACAGCACAAAACAGCTTATAAACAGGGCAACACAAGGTTTTTCTCAGTTCCCCAAGGGCCCCAAAACGAGGTTTTTCACAGGACAGCACCCAACTGCCTCTCTTGGCTTGTTCCCCCGCTTTCCCCCGCCGCAGCCCGTTGCCATGTTGCCCCGGTCCCCCTTTTGTTAAAAAAATTGGGCCCGGTTTATCCTTTTCATGTTAACAAATTTTTTGCACCGAACAAAACCCACTTTTCGTAGCAAAATAAAATTTTATATTTATATAGTATTTATATATATAATATATATTTATATATATATATTATATATATACCCCACACCCCACAAAACAAACATATTTTGTTTTATATATATATAAAAAAAAATATATATTATATATAAAATATATATTTATATATATATTTTTTTTACACCCCCACACACCACAAAACACCCCACCACACACACCCCACACACACATATATATATATTTAACTTTTTATATATATATAAATATAGATATTATATATATATAATAATATATTTTTATTTTTATATATATTTATATAATTTATATATATATATTAAATATAATAATATAACATATTTCAATTTGATATATATAAATTTTTATTATATATATTTTAAATATAATATTTATATAATTTTATATATCCCGTAATATATTATATGTGTGTGTGTGTGTGGGTGTGTGTGTATTGTGTGTGTTTCGTTTTTATATTTTATTTTTTTTTTCCTGCAAGTATTTCATAAGGGTAAAAATGGTTTTTTGATCTGCAACAGCTGGGCGGGGCACATCTAAGCAGTTTTGCGTGACGACCGTGGATAGTTTTTTGGCTCCCGGGGGGTTTCGGGGCTTTTATTACTTTTTATTAACGCCCCTTCGAAACCTTTTCCCTTTTCCGTGGAGCAAACCCCCAGCGAAAAACGTAGGTGCGACGTCCGCACTGGGGGCGCTCTTCTTTCATGGCCCCTGGAAAAGCCCCTATGGCGCTGTCCCCTCCTTCGTGTGCCTTGCCCCCACGCCGCGGGTGACTGTCTCCCAAGCTCCGAGGTTTGCTGTCCCTCTTTGGCCCTTTTGACTGTCGGTTTTTTTCTTACCTGTTGGGGAGTGTTTTGGATGTGTGGGCCCAACCCGGGGACGCGCTCACCCCCCGGAAGGGAGCGATCAGTCTTGGGGGGGGTTTTTTTTTTCCCACGGGTTATCTTTTTAGGATTTGCCCCTTTATCTTCCCCCCCCGGAAAATCGGGCCGCTGGAAGACAGAGAAGAAATGAAAAGAAGTCGTTTTTAATTTGTGGTTTTGGTTTGGTTTTTTAAAATGATTAAAGACATGATATTAGTAACCCCGAATAGCTTTCCCTTACTTTTATCACTACAGCAACACGTCTTTGGGATGCCCCAATGTAAACCGGGGAGCCTTTTTTCCCGATTTTTGGGTTTTTTTGCCATACCCTTTTTCAGTTAAATCAAATTGTTAAAACTTCTACTTTTGGGTTTTTTCTCGTCCTTTATGTCTTTCCCCAAAAAATTCTATAGGATTTAAATCGGGCTGTTTCTAGACCAGTCAAGCATTCTAAAACCAGGGTTATTCCCCAAAAGAAATTTTTTAAATTTTTTTTGCTTTTGTGTCCCGGAGCTCCCTTGGGGGCCTGAAAATGCAGTGATTATCTGGGAACCACTCACGAAGTTGGGGCAGCAGACGTCCCCGTCATTGATTCCCGATATCCCAAAATTGACTTAGATTTCCGCCTACAATCTCTAATCTTCCAGAACCCATGACAGAGATCACACACTACACCAACTCTTGTACTCTCTGGCAGTCGGGATGGTCTTTCTCTAAGCTGGCTCTACTGAACTCTATCTCCAGCATGACCCTTTTTTTTTTAAAACTCACTTTTTTTAAACCCAAAAAATGGGAAAATCATTAGATGTAAATTTTGTAAATAAAATTTTTTTTTTCCCCTGTATGCCTATGTAAATTTACTAAATTTCGTTTTGAGCCCATAGAAAAAGTATCAAAGGAAAGCTTTAAGTGAAATCTACCTTTAACCATTCCTTTGATATCCAACTGTTTCTTCCTCGTGGTTACGGTTAATCTTGGCACCTTAGTTGGACTCCACGCACGGATCTCATGTCATTTAACTTTTTTTTGACTCAGAAGGGGTTACACTCGTCCCCTGTTCTTCCCTTCTAGCCGGGTGCTTGGATTTAAATTTTAGTAAACTTTTTTTAAACCCTATTTAAAAGCTTTTTGTTGTTTAGGAAGGAAACGGCTTTCTTTTCCAAATCTTTCTTTTTTTGATTGGGGTTCATAGTTTTCCAAATTATCCATTCTATTTTATTTTATAATTGGAAACACCCACTTCCTTGGGTATTTCCCACTGGCTTAGAGACAATTCTTAGAAACTAATTTCAACTGCAGAAAAATGTATATATATACATTATATATATATTTTTATTTTATATTTTTTTTAAAATATAATATATTTTAAAATATATTTTATATATATATAATATATATTATAAATAAAACATTTTATATATATATTTTATATATATATATATATATATATATATATTCATTTATATATACATAAATGAAAAACACAAACAAAACACCCCCCGTTATAGTTTTTGGTATGTAGGTGTTGGGGCACATAAAAAACACACATACATACAAAAACGGAATCGCATTGAGGATATTACAAAGAAAAAGGGGGTTTTCCCCAAAATGCAAAAAAGTGAGGGTTAAAGTTTAAATTTATGCAAAACCAAAATAATACAGTATTATTTCGGGGTCAAAATTTTCAGCTTTTTTTTTAAAGTTATTGAAAAAATTTTCTTGTATATTATGGTATTTCGCGGGGAAAAAAGTTTGCTTCATAGGCACTCAGATAAAAATGGCCTAAAGGACAGATCGAATATCGCTACGCGTGAATTGCAACTGTGCAACAGTGAAAAGCGTAAGAAAAGAGAAAGAAGAGAGGAAAAAAAAAACCGCAATCCAGCTACCCAGAAACAAGGCACTATTTGAGGATCAGCTGAGCCCCTGTCAGCTGTCTTCGAGTTACAGGCCACAAAAGGGGGCCCCCGGGGTTTTTCACGTTTATTCCGGAAGAGATTTAAACCCCGGGGCCCCTCGTGCAGACCGCCTGTGGGGTTCGGACTTTTCAAAAAGGTAGGTCGAGTTTCGGGTCCCCGCAAAAGAGAGGGAAAAGGGGAAAATCTGGAGGTCCCGTCTTCTCTGCCACCTTTTTGGAAAAAAAACGGGTTCCCAACTCTGACCATTTTCATAGATTCCATTTTGATGCTATGGATCTTATATTGTCCTTTTTGTAATAGTTTATACCACGGACCAGAAAACCACATAGATTATTGAGTACATGCATCGTTTTCTCCCAAGCACAGAATCCAAAATGAAGCTCTCTGTATTGCTATGTCTCGCTGTTGTATTGGCTGTAGCCGTTGCTCTGCCTGCGCCCCTGACTGCAGTCGGCCTCGCCCCCGTTGGTGAGTATTTCCTGCATTCTTCTGTGTTCTTTTCTTTTAAAATTCATCATTCACATCGAATCGGTTTAAAGTGAAATGTAATTTTTTTCCATCCTACATTTTTAAAAAATTTTTTTTTATTTTTGATAACACACCCTATCGGGAAATTTAACTGTTTTTTTTCCCCACGTTTACCCTAAAAAAATTTTTATCTTTTATAATCCCGGTAAAATTCATCTCCTTTTTCTCCGTCGCAGGTCTGCCCTTC
>NC_051391.1:30449496-30451996 GCF_015228065.2 Penaeus monodon | reverse complement strand
TGGCAACATGTTCAAGTTTCCTAAAGCCGAACAAAATTGATTGAAACAGATGATGGGAAAAGTATGAATAAAGCCTCATGACCTTAATATGTACGGAATACATTGTCAGTCTATACCTTTCTCGATATTCCAAAGATGAACACAGGAATTTCTTTTAGTCCGGGCAAATTTTTAAGCCTTTTTTTTTTTTTTTTTTTTTTTTTTTTTAAGAATAAGGACCAAGAAAGTAGCATATGTGTCTATTAAGAGAAGATCAGTGTCACCATTCTCAGAACTTGCCTGTGAGATTCACATCACTAAAAGTCCCTTTCTCATTAGTCTCTCTTCCACTTGAAATTATGTAACTTTTTCACATTTAAAGGAAACGATGTAGATTTTACATTAACCATTCTAGTCTTCGAATCATCAGTCGATGAAACTGTGACATTCCTTCTCACCATCCTCTATCTTTCCTTTCTTCCTAAAAAAAGACTGGAACATGACATTGCTTTTTCTTCTCGTGTATTAACAGACAATAACCATTGCATAAATTTATATGACAAGATGAATCTTACAATGTGCAATACACTCCATTTACGCACTGTTTTGTTGTCTCTCATACAAAGGTATTTTCTCATGTATCTCTATAGACATCAATATATCATTAAGTTCACACAATGGATCAAACAAAAGGGACGCTACCCTGCTCCGTTTTCTTTTATTTATGATGAAAGCTCGACTGCTGTGAAAACAATACTAATTCTGGTTTTACAGTTATACAGAAAGGCAAACAATGAGAGAAAATGCACTGACGTAGGGAAAGGAGAATCTAGTTTCTTGGAATTTCGAGAACAGAATTTAGATGCAATTCCGAGGACCGATTCTTTTATATTTAATGCCCACATGGATGTTTGATATCATAAATTATAAATTTGGTTTTAGCAAAGGGAAGGTACCTTTAGTATTACAAATAATGTTATCGTAAAACTCAGTCTTGCAATTTATCAGTATGGCTTTATGGCTTTATAAGTATATTCGCTGAAAGCAGAATTCTGATGATAACACCGGTTTTGCACTGTCAGTCACTCGTAATGAGAAAAAAGAAACAGAAAATAATGCAGGATAAGATTTTTTTTGCATTTCTTAACATTTGCTTTCTTTTTTTTTTCTTTGCAATCGGCATAATCAAAGCGATATCGAATCCCCTCCAACCCTCTTCCGTCACGTGACAGGAACAGAAGGTATATAAGCCCTTCTGCACCGGCCCTCGTTTCGTGTCGAGCGAGTCATCCCTGAGGTAAGTCGTGCCGTGGGACCCGTTGCGGAATGGCGCTGTTCCTTGGGACATTTATCTGATCTGTCTCAAGTATCTTTCCTTTTACAGAAACGTAAGAATATTCTTTTTGTTTTTCTTTCGTTTAGCTGGGGAATGATTTTTTTCTGTAGTGAAAGGAAAGGATTAGTGTAAGTGAGGGGTGAGGTGGCTGAAAAGTCAAGGTCATTAGATAAAATAGCCATTATTTCTTGAAGGAATTTCATTTACAGAAGAAGACGGAAAATATATGAATATTTGCCATATCCACTCTGTAGTACCCCGATTTGCCTTCTCTTTCTCTATTTTGTTATAAGCTGATGCCTAATATTTATGTTTACATGTGCCTAAAGTTATATACAATATTTGTATTGCTTCACGCCTCTTCATTATTTTTTCTAAGATGAATTGCCAGTTTCTCCCTCCTGAGATTGGACGGAGTAAAGTCACTTATTTTGTGAAATTTTTGTGTCTTTGGGATCAGGTTTCCTACTTTGTACACTACGTCTGTGATTTTCGTTTCTCTAATTTTGTTTTCCCGTTCTTATTTTTAATTTTAGATAAAATTTCTATTGTAATTGTTGTTTCTTTAAAGTTTACAATACTTGGCAAAAGAAAGAAAATTTCCATTAATATGAAATTCAATTCTCAAACGACTCTAACCTGAAACTAAATTTAGAAGTTTGCCTGCAAACAAGGCACTACCGGTGATTCAACTAACGATGCATATTGACAACTTGGTGAAACGGCTGAGAAAAAAATGTGAGATCTTTAACCAAGTTTCAATGCACAGAGATGATCGAAGATTATTTTAAAAGAGTGTTAGTGTTTACCATGAAGTGAATCGTGTTACCTCTGAAAATGAAACGAGGAGGAGGATCGTTAATTGATCTTTCCATTCTTTCATGTGTGGATTAAGAATCTCAATGCTAGAGGCCTGTTCAGGTATCTCACAGCTCAGTTTCCTCTCCTTAGGCCGCCACGATGAAGGCTTCGGCTCTGGTGTACGCTGCTGCCTGTGCGGTTTTCAGTGTGGGCGTCGCTGCTGCTGCCACTGCCGCCGGTGTGAGCAAGCCTCTGCCGGCCGCAGGGGCTGCCAAGCCTCCGCCTCCTGCTGGGGCTAAGCCTCCTCCAGGGGCTTCCATGGCCGGAGGTAGGTCGACGAAGCTCTACGTACATATTTATCTATCTATCTATTTATATATATAT
>NC_051391.1:30426996-30434496 GCF_015228065.2 Penaeus monodon | reverse complement strand
CATTCTTTCGTAGCAAATGATGACTTATCAACCTTATCGTAAAAAGAGAATAAAGTTCCCCAAAGGCGAAGTGAACATATGAAGTCAATCATTTGTAACCGAATTCGCTAGCAACCCTTTCCCGCGAAATGAGAGGCAGTTCTATGTAGAGAATGATATAAATGAGAATAAATATCTTCTCAACGCAAGACATGTATTTCTCGCATTTTGAATATGCCTTCATCAAAAATACATGCTTTTCTGATAGAGACATAATCATAAAGCTTTAATTGTTGCAATGGACACTTATCAGGCAATCGAATGTCTCATACGTAGAAAATTTGTCAGAAACAAATTTCTGAACTTATTAGTAAACTATTATAAGGGATAGGTCAAATAAATGTTATATTAGGAAGAGAAAGCCTTTGCTAAAATTACGTTATATAAAATTGAGCATTAGAACTTGATAGTACAGTTCTGCGAGTTCGTCGAATAATATCACAGAACCGACCATGCTATATGCCTCTGGCAAAATTAATCTAATCCACATGCTTAAATTATATCCCAAAATAATTTTAACATTCGCGAATTAAGGCATACACATAGCCATGTCCTAGTATAGATATTAGGAAATATTGATCTGAAAAAAAAAAAACGTGTCCTCCACGTGTCCTCACCGCGTGGGAGACTTTCAATAGGCATAAGGAAAAAAGTACTTCAGTGGTATTCGATAGTCAATAATACAGATAATTAACATCCCCCTAAAAAGCCGAAAATCAAAATGAGTCTATCAAGAAGAAAATCTGTAAGATTATGGTTCATATTAATTATAATGTAGTTAGACAATATAGACACATTCTTTTTTGTAGCCTTATTGTTGATTTCTTTTAAACAGTAGACAAAATCTTTCCAAATCCCTTCTTGTCACCGGGGTAGAATACGTAACCAGTAAATGAGCTACACAGTAAGTTTCATCTTATTTACGTATGTCACATTCACAAGATGGGTGAACTAAGTATTTCCATTTTTTTCCATTTTTTGCATTTGTAACCGGTACAGCAAAATTATTTCAATTTACAAAACACACACACACACACACACACATATATGTACATATACATATATATATATATATATATATATATATATATATATATATATATATATAAATATATATATATGTATATAATATATATATATATATATATATATATAATATATAGTTATATATATATATATATATATGTATATATATATATATATATATATATATATATATATATATATATATATATATATATATATATATATACATATATGTATATTACAGTGGAACTTCCCATAATACGCACCTCAAGGGACCCAGCCAAAAGTGCCAATTTCGAGAAGTTGCCAAGTCTGGGAAGTTGGGGTTCAACGCAGGAAGAAGGAAGAAGGGCGACAGAAAGCCATAGTTATACAGTATAATACATTTATTAACACCAGATATCTTTATGTATGGTCAAAATATAAAAAGAAACAATCAGCATTATGAAATTGACCACGAAAATGTATGAAAAGGCATTTCAAAGACACAATTTTAAAACACTTACAAGAGCATTAGTGATAACTTGACACCAGTCAAAATGCTATGACTGTTCATCTGTGTGGTCATCTGCACGTAGTCAGACATATTCTCGCGCAATAAAAAGTCCCGAAGCTTTTCGGTCATTTCAGTTGCTTGTCGGATCGTTGTGTCCGGACGTGCTTCGTTTTCCTCGCCTTCGTCATAGCTGTCGTCATTTTCATCAGTATGTCGCGCGCAATGATCATCGTCTTCCGTTGACGCGACGTCGCTCGTGGCCAAATCGTTGTCGCACTCCACGTATTCAGTCGCTGTGTCGTCTCCTGACCCGGTTGCGTGTTGAAATCGACGAACGAGATCTGCCAATGGCATGTCGTCTTCTGGATCCTCTGACTCTTCTGTGACCTCATCCATGAAACCAGTCCGCCCAAAACATGCCGTGACAGTTTGCTGACGCACGTGCTTGACTGCCTCTGCGGTTCATAGGCACGCATCAAGAACGGACACGTTCGTTTTCTGTCCACCGTTTTCGACGTCCTTGATGACTTTACGCAGTAGCATTTGACGATAATGCGTTTTCATTGTTTTGATGATCTCCTGATTCATCGGCTGCAGGTGAGAAGTGTTCGGCGGGAAGAACACCAGTTTGACGTAGCTAAGTTCCAAAGGGGGGTAGCATGTGGCGTTATCCAAAAACAGAATGACGTTCCGTTTCTGACGTCTCATCTTTTCGTTGAATTTCTCCAACCATTCTTTGAACAGCGCCGCTGTCATCCACGCTCGTTTGTTGCTTTTCCATATGATGGGTAGTACCTTTGTGTTGATCCATTTGAAGCAGTGGGGCTTTTCACACCTTCCGATGATCAAAGGCTTTTCGAATTCGCCTTTCATGTTCACGCAAAGCATGGCGGTCAAGCGTTCCTCTGATCGTTTGCCACCCTGACAATCCGTACCACGGACGTCTAGGAGAGCCCGGTATAAAAGACCACTTTCATCAAGGTTGAAGATGTCCTTCTGATCGTAGGGCCGACAAATTTCTGGCAATCTTTCTTTCCACATTTCTAGTGTCTGAATTTACGGCGGCTCCTTCACCACTTATGACGGCGCAGTTAATGTTGTGACGGGTTTTAAACTTATCTAACCAGCCTGTTGAACCCTTGAACTCATGCATTCCTTGCGAGGCGGCGTACTCGAGTGCCTTTTATTTGATCATTGGTCCTGAAATTGGCACATTCGCTGCTTGCATCCGACAGAGCCATTCCTACACGAATTCATTGAATGCCTCAAAACGACAACTGTTTGACCTTTTCTTATACGCCGGCTCATTTTCTTCATACGCTTGCATCAATTCTGCTTTGCGCTTCAGAATGTTCTGTACTGTACTAGGTGCAACGCCGTACTTTTCTGCGAGCTTTCCTTGCGTTTGTCCATCGCTGTCCTTTATCAATGCAATCTTCTCTGCCAGGGTGAGCTGCGTGAACGGTTTCCGAGACATGTTGCCAAGTGACTAAACATCAAATTGAGTGGAACTGTCATTAAGCCACGCCTCCATTGTTAATTGGGCCAAGCACCGAGCCTTTCCCCAATGCCAAGCCGGGAAGCTGATTGGCTAATTGGGACAACCGTTTAGCCACCAATTGCCAAAAACGGTAAGTACCGAGTCCAGGAAATTCTTTAATAAGAAATTACATTAGCTTCGGTCGGGACCGCAGAAAATCAGCCTATTAGGGGAAGTTACCAAGTCCGGGAAGTACCTATTATTGGAAGTTCCACTTTATATATATATATTATATATATTAATATATATATTATATTATATATATATTATATATATATATATATATATATATATATATATATTATATTATATATATATATATATATATATTATATATATATATATATAATATATATATATATATATATATATATATATATATATATATATATATTTTATATATATATATATATATATATATATATATATATTTTTATATATATGCTCACACACACACACACACACACACACACACACACACACACACACACACACACTCACACTCACACTCACACTCACACTCACACTCACACACACACATACACATATATATAATATATATATATATATATATATATATATATATATATATATATATATTACATATATGTATAAACCTGTATAACATATATATATATATATTTCTTATATATATAAACCTGTATAATATATATATATATATATATATATATTTTTTTTTTTTTTTTTTTTTTTTTTTTTTTTTTTTTTTTTTTCTTTTCTTTCTTTCTTTTTCTTTTTCTTTCTTTCTCTTTAGCGGTAGGTTCATGTTTGAGCCGCCGTGGTCACAGCATGATACTTAATTGTAGTTTTCATGTTGTGATGCTCTTGGAGTGATTACGTGGTAGGGTCCCCAGTTCCTTTCCACGGAGAGTGCCGGTGTTACCTTTTGGTATTATATATATATATATATATATATATATATATATATATATATATATATATATATATATATATATATATATATATATATATATATATATATATATATATATATATATATATATATACATACACATAAACCAATGTGTGGGTGCTTCATGCTCAGGGTGATGTGAAGCAATGGTGGGGTAGCCTAGATAGTGTTAAGTGCTTGTATGCCTTCTCGCTTGCAGCTGCCACCGCTGGCTAGCTTAGTGCGAAAAAGGGAGCAGCTCTGCATAATCCTCCCCTGCCAATTCACAGCCTCTCCATCATCGAGACTTCTGCAGTGCCTCCTCGTGCCCACCCACAGTTTATCCTGGGGCCTTGTGGTCCTAGGCTAAACTGTGGGGAATCTTGGAGCAGCAAGAGTCCCCAGAGATACAGAGCCATGGCCTACCAGTGTGTGAACTCGCCCTGGCCCAGTACCAACTGGGCCCCAGCCACCCTGGGGTAAATGGGCGACTTGAGGGAGGTGGGCCTTGCCAGACCTCCTCCCCCAGATAACTCACTGGCAACCAGAATAAATGTATATGCTGGGGAGAGGGGTCCTGTCCCTCCCACTCAGCAAGCGGGGCGGGCTGTGGGTCCTGTTGGGGGAGCAAATGCTGGGGCACAGGATGGAAACAAGAGTTACTTGTCCTGCCTGCACCCTGGCAGGTGGTCTTAGGTAACCCCACAGGTGGACGTGTGCCCCACAGCTTGCCGACCCCCTTTATTTGGGGCAGTGTCAGCGAGGGTGGCAGAGGTGGCGTACACCCAGAGTGACTGCCCAAGGCTTAACCTTGGGCGAGCTATCCGGATAGGTGCTTGGAACATCCAGTCCTTGTCGCAGGACAACTGGTTACATCTGCTATTGTGGGAATTGGAGCAGTTGGGAGTTGAGGTGGCTGCCCTCTTGGTTGGGCTGTGGCGATGGTCATCACCTCCAGGGAGTAGCCATAGCCAGTCGACTTCATCCCTCAGTAACTGAAGTAACAATGGCTGATGAGCGTTTTATGGCACTGAGACTGAAGCATGCTCTTGACTTTATGTCTCTTATTGCTGTGTATGCTCCTACTGATGTTTGCAAACTCGATGTGAGAGAGGCATTCTACACCAATCTCACATCTGTGGTATACAATTACCCCCAGCGAGATATTTGCGTTGTTCTGGGCGACTGCATCTGGTATCTGGTTGTGATTGTGCTGGCTACGAGATGTCTGTTGGCCCCCATGGCTCAGGAGCTGATCCAAGCAGCGAGTACAGCCTCCTTCTCCAGGACTTTGTTAGGTCCCAGAGAATGAGGATTTCTGGCTCCTGGTATCAGTACTCCAACCCACACTGATGGATGTGTTATAGCAATATGGGTACTGTGGCCAAGGAGATTGACCACATTCTTGTTAGCACGTGATGTAGGATCCTTCAGAATTGCAGGATTTACTGGAGTGCCAAATTCTGTGACACTGACCATAGGATGGTAGTGGCTATCCTACAGGTCCACTTCAAAACTCCTCGTCCCTCCAGTGGCCACTCTAGAATGTTTCACTTGGATACACTGAGGGAGTGTGCCTGTGGGTTCACCACAGCAGTCTCTGATTGATTAACAAAACTTGAAAACCTGATGGATCCAGTTATTCTGCGGGAGTCCTTCAAGAGCGAAACACTCGAAACAGCGCAGGTGTATGCCCGAGGGAAAGGCAGAATTTCATCTCCCTGGAAACACTGGAGGCCACTAAAGCATGTCACATGGCTCTGCCGAGTGGCAATCAGGACTTGTATCGCTCTTTGGTGTGTGGGATGCAGTCACTGCTGATAAGGGACAAGGGACAGTTCATTAGGAATCTTGCTGAGGAGGTTGAAGACCATTTCTTGGTAAATGACCTTCACCTTGCCTACCAAATCCTGAAAAAGCTGAACTCTAAGCCCTCCTCGCAGATGACTGCAGTCTGCTCAGTGGATGCACAGATCATCTCAGATCATGTTAGGGTTCTTGAACGTTGGACTGAGTATTTTGAGCAGTTGTACCAGGTAGACCCTCCAACAGTCAGCTTGGATGCAAGTGGTATCACAGTACCTGTGCTGTACCCGATTACCAGCGAGGAACCTCCTACCCTAGCAGAAGTTAGGATGTTGATTTCCAGGCTGAAGTGTGGGAAAGTCAAGCATATGTGATATCCCTGCTGAACTGCTAATGGCTGAGGGTGAACCTGTGGCACAGGACTTGCATGCAGTCTTGACTGCCATCTGGCAGTCTGGTACCATTCCCCCTGACCTGTTGAGGGGCGTGGTCATCCCTCTCTAGAAGAGGAAAGGGAATCTTAGTGACTGTAGTAACTACTGTGGCATTACACTACTCAGCATCCCAGACAAAGTTTTTGCCCACATTCTTCTGAAACAGATCCAGGACCACCTAAGGCACCAGAGACTGGAGTAGTTTGGATTTACTCCTGGCAAGTCCACAACAGACCAAATTCTAGCGCTTCAAGTAATTGTGGAAAGCCGTCATGAGTTCGAGTGTACGTTGCTTGCAGCCTACATCGACCTCAAGAAGGCGTTTGACTTGGTGCATTGAGAATTGCTATGGAAGATTCTGAGACAGATTCCGACACAGATTATTGGCCTAATAGCAAGCCTATATACTTGTACTGAAAATGCTGTAAAGTGTGGTGGGGACCTGTCACACTTCTTCCTTGTCAATTCAGGGTTGAGGCAAGACTGTGTCCTTATACCAGTACTTTTCAACAGCTGCATGGACTGGATAATGGGCAGAGCTACTACCCAAAGTCAGTGTGGCAATATCAAGGTCTCAGACCTTGACTTTGCCAATGATGTTGCTATCCTATCTGAGTCCTTGGAGTCATTGGCGGCTCTTGATGCATTTAGCATTGAGGCGAAGCCCTTAGGCCTAGAGGTCTCCTAGACCAAGACCAAGATTCAGGACTTTGGGGGCCTGTTAGGGGAACCCGTTCAGTCGATCCATATATATATATATATGTGTGTGTGTGTGTCTGTGTGTGTGTGTGTGTGTGTATGTATGTATGTATGTATACATAGGTATGCATATGTATATGTGTATATATACGTATCTATATGTATCTACATACATACATATATACATAGACATATATATGTATATATATGTATATATATACATATATACATATATACATACATTATATATCTATACACACATTGATGTATACATATATGCCTATATATATATGTATATATATATATATATATATATATATATATATATATATATATATATATATATATATATATATATATATATATATATATATACATATACATATACACATACATACATACATGTATAGATATGCATAAATATGTGTAGATATACATATATATGTATACATGTACATATAAATATTTATATAGATATATATGTGTATATATACATATATATGTATATATGTACATATGTATATATATATATATATATATATATATA
>NC_051391.1:30396996-30399496 GCF_015228065.2 Penaeus monodon | reverse complement strand
CCAGGTAAAGGCAGACAGATATTAAGTAAATAAGTGTGAATTTGCACAATCAAATGCAATTTGCAGTTGCATTCAGGAAGATAAAGACCTTTTCCATGTTGGACAGATTAATACATGAAAACACACACCCTTGGTATGTCACCGCCTGCAAGTATTTTCTATTTATTTACTTATTTATTTTTACCGTGCCTCGTATTCTCAGTCCTAACTGAAGGCCAATACAGTATTTGAGGAAACACGAGAAAACTATCGAAAATATGGACATCAATCACTTTATTCTAGAATTCGCCAGGACAAGCTGCAGATTGATTTTATTTTCAGCAAACAAATAAACACCAAAAAAAAAAAAAAACAGATAAACTCGAAATTAAAACTATGTTCATGTTTACATACCAAAATTATGAAGAACAACACGGTTATTGCTGCAAATAATCCAAGTAAATGCCTGCTGATAGTAGCCTCACATATTGTGTATATATATAGATAGATAGATAAATAGATAGATAGATAGATAGATAGATAGATAGATAGATAGATAGATAGATATATTGTATATATATTAATATATATAATATATATATATATATATATATATATATATATATATATATATATATATATATATATATATATATATATATATGTGTGTGTGTGTATATATGTGTATATATATATGTATATATATGAACTCACACACACACATATGTGTGTGTGTGTGCGCAAAATTTAATGAATAAAAGTTGCCCCTAAGAATTTAAAACAAAATATAGTCAATACGGGATACATATATAAACTGAAAACAGAGGAAATACAAGGGTATATCACAAAAAACGGAAAGATATGCGGGCAGTACAGGGTAATATAAAGTGGTTTTCAATCTGTGCAGCGCAATTACCATGCGTTTTGCATAATATTTTGCAGGTGTGCATTTCCTGCCTTTGAAATTATTCATGTTTAGTCTGAAGCATTTAGAAATTGTAAGAAAGTTATTTGACCCAAATTTGCCTGATAATTAGAGCTTAAGTTCCCCTATATCTTATTTCACAGCAGTTTGTACATTTTCGGTGAAATATACTAATTGTTTATGTATTCAACCGTATTCGCCCTATGAAATATCCAATAAAAGATTCAGAAAATAAATAGTCCATGAAAAAAAAATATATACAAACATCAAAAAGACGAGGAATATAAAGAAAAGGAACACGTACTCATCTCCCTCCTCATCTGCGTTAATCAGTGCGACCATTCGATTGATCGCACATCATCCTGATTCATAGGAGATCGACGGACCATACACGGTGATATTAGATCCTCTATGGGATACACTCGGCTCGTAATCCGATTTAACCCTCTTCTTCTCTGTCCAGGCCTCCTGTTTTCCTTCGGCTTTATCTTTTCTTTGGCCGGTCCCTTCCCCCCATCATTTTCCCTATGTTTCCTTTTCCCAGCCCTCTTTCTCCACCTCTGTCCTTCATTCCATAATCTGTTAATTCCTCTTTCGAACCTGGATTTACGACGGGGTAGATGAGGCAAAAAGAGAGAAGGGGAAAGAGGGATAAAGGGAGAAAAAGAGAAGGGGAGAGAGAGAGAAGGAGAGAAAGAGACAGAGAGGAGAGAGAGAGAGAGAGAGAGAGAGAGAGAGAGAGAGAGAGAGAGAGAGAGAGAGAGAGAGAGAGAGAGAGAGAGAGAGAGAGAGAGAGAGAGATTTACGACTGCTTGCATCCACATACCTCCTAGGTATTTTTACACACTCCCACAAGAAACATATTAACCCTGTTGTCCAGGTCCTTCATTTTGGTTTAGTGTCGTGTCTGAAATCCATGGATACAAAATGAGGTTGCTCGAGCTTTCCTTAATTGCGATACAGCATGAGTTAACAGCTGCATAAAAAAACAATGTCAGACTCTTAGGAAAGGGTATATTCATATCTTGTATTATCGTGTACTTACACTGATTTGCGTCATGGCCAACCGTAGGGTGATAATTTATGAAGTTGTCGATGTATACAGGTGACTACTAATACAGGTCTGACTTGTGAAACTTATACCATAAAAATATCTCGTAAATATTTTTGATTTATTCTTTTATGCAATGTTAGTATAATGAAAAATTTTATTATTGCATTAATTTCGCTTAGCACTCTATTGTACAGAAACTTCAATAACTTTAAAATCCATTTTCTTCTGCTCTGTATTTTGTTTCATAGTTTAAATTCCTTGAAGTCCTTCTAAGGATACTGATCTTTTTACAACACTGCATCTCTGTCTGATTATTTATTTTGCTAATAAGTTTGAATATTGATAGAGAGTTATGAAGAGTATACACGATTAGCACATTATTGCTGGAGCAGCTTTTGCCTAATTAATTGTAGTGAATCTTATGATAATTGATCAACAAAATTATTTACATAAAAAGTCTTCAAAGAGATGGTAATGCTTTATTTTCCACTCACAATAACCAAATGAACATTTGAATATAAATCAATGCTTTGGGTACAGGA
>NC_051391.1:30379496-30384496 GCF_015228065.2 Penaeus monodon | reverse complement strand
CTCCAATACAGTTCGACTTCAGTCCTCCAATACTAAAACTTCCTCTGGTGAATTGTTCCACCAGAAACGAAATGGAGTGAGGGGTCTAGTGAGGAGCCTCCTCCTCCCAAAGTATGATCTTTGCAGTCAGCTCCAGCTGCCACCACATTCACAAGGGCATCTAATGCAGAATGCTCCTGAACGAAGTGCTGTCTCATGTAGCTTACAAGATATGCAAGGACACATGCAAACTACAAGAAATCAGGTTGCATGGGGAATATACCATGGGTAAAAAATGTCTCCAAGTAAGACCATGGATATGCACTTCCACAAAAGAAGAATATTCTATCCTTTCCATTATTTAGGAGCAAGTCCATTGCATTTGTCACAGAGGTGAACTCATTAGGTCTGTTTTTTTTTTTTTTTTTTTTTTTTTTTTATTCGAGGCTTACAAGGGTGCCTCACATGATTCAGTTAAAGGTAAAGACTACAATGGTTCTTAGTATTTTGTAAAATGCTTCTGCGGCTGAGTGCTTATTGGTAGCAAACTCGACTATGGGCGTGAGGCTTATTCATCTGGAACTTCCAATGATCTCCGGCTGTTGGACCTGTAATGTACAAGTGTTTTCAGGTCTTGTGGAGTCCCTGTGTGCTCAGAGCAGAGAACCACCTCTTTCATTACACTGGGACTACTTGAACTTGATTTACTACACGAGACTACAAAGGATTCCGGGATCGCCCGCATTCAGATTGGTTTTCAACCCCCTTTAGGATAGCTGATCCTATGATAGGAGAATGAGGAATCTTGTGGAAGATCTTAATTTAAATCTCACTAAGGTCTGGTTGTTGGAATTCTCCAATTTCCCCCTTGGACTAATCAAGGCGAGCTGGATTTGATCAGAAGTCAGTACTTACTTACACTTCTAAGTACCAAGGACCAGATGCAATATATACAGAGGGTTCGAAATCTGAAAATGGTGTGGGTTTGCACAGTGAGCAAAAGGAAGATTGCATTTGGCAGTTTTTCTCTAGCAGCCTCGAATCTTCACGCAGGTTCATCCCCCCTCCTTTTTGAATGTAATGGACTCCGTAGTGCCTTGTAAGCAATCAAGATTTTTAAACCACGGGGTTCAAGATGGCTTGCATGATGTCAAACGAAAAAAGATAACTTATGTTGGGTGCAGCACAGTTAGTATCGTGGGAATGAGCGAGTGACGGAAGGCCAAGGCAGCTGTTCAGCCGTGAGCGTTTTCCTCTCCCACACACTGATTGATCCCCAGCATAGGAGGTTTCGTATGAATGGGGGAACAAGGGAGGCATACCTCTAAAAAAAAACTGCGAGAGATCAGAGATGCCCCTTGGGCAGTTGGGGGACCAGCATCCATCAAAACCCAAAAAGTAAAAGTTGTATTAACAAAAATAAGAATCGGGACAAAAGAAAAAACTAGGCCAATGAGGGGCAAAAAGTGGGGATTTTGGATGGGCTAAGAAGTTTTGTTAATATTCTTCATACACATTACACTTATTTTCTTCGAATTACAAATTTACTGACCTGTCAATAAATCTATATCCAAGCCTAATTTGCGGTCAAAAATATAAACGTCTTTTATTAAACCATAGATAAAAAACTTGTTTTTTAAGTGTTTAATGTTTAGCTTTCGGGCATTGAGAATCAAAAACCCAGCAAGTCCTTTTTAAAGGGAAATTTAAGTGGAAAATCCTAGTGAGAGGTTCTCTAAGATCTATATCCGCACTTTGTTGTTTTAGATTTTGTACCGATCGCAGCGCTTGGGGATTCCAAAATGTGATGACCCACACTAAACAACATCACGGCCTCGTTCTTTTGCAAGAATACGTTACCTAGTAATTTGAAAATTTCCTGCACCTTGTTAGAATTTTCGGGGTTTGGAGTACTCTGTAAAAGCAGAAAATGCCCCCAAAGTTTTTAATTCAATAAAAAATTTATGGCCCATGGTATTCCTCCCAAACTCTGTTTGCGTATGCTACCAGTCCCCCCTGCAACTGGTGTGAAAAAATACTTTTTTTAGATAAAACAGAAATGCATCCTGCTCTGCACCCAGACTGCAAAGATTTGTCACTGTAGCATTCATATACATTGGGAGTTCAAGATGATGTATAACTCAGTGCGCCTGCTTTGGGGGGCAGTAAAAATTTTGTTTGGGGCCGCCCTTTTCCACAGGGACAGAACGCCCACTAGTCTTATTAGAGGAGAGCGATAAAGTGTTTACATGATATTGTGGCCTTTGGGTTTTGAGTTGATGGGTGTTGCTTTTAAAAGTTAATCCACTATTCAAGTTTAGTTCTCTTTGGAAACAACCCTAAATGGCCTTTTTTTGTACAATTTCTAAACTAATTAACTGATTCCTTGAACAATACTAGGTACAGTGTATGATAATCTACGACTGACCGTATGTGTGCCAGGTAAAAGAATCTAGCAATATTGACAATATCATGATCTTTGCTCACAAGTGTCCTAAGTGGTTTCAGCTGCTCCGACATCCTTTTCTTCAGGTTGCTGATGAACTCTATATCACTGACAATCACGCTGAGGCATCTGTATTGGTGGTAAATATCTAGCTCAGTCATTTATATGAAAAATTGACAGAGGGATTGCCTTGTTTTTTCTCAGTCGAGATTATGAAGCCACGCCTTGTAATTGATGCATTAGGATGTTAAATGGCATGGGACTAAGTATGCCTCTCTGAGGTGTGCCGAGTTCAAACACCTTTTCCGGCTGTTGGACTCTTCATAATGAAGCTCTTAGAATCTGAGTAACTTTAATGTATAAAAGAGAACCAGAGCCAATCGATTCGATAGATGCACTTGAATCAAAGTTAACAATTTTCCCTGAATACCAAACTAGCTAGTTGCCCAAGGATCATTTCTCTGTTTGTAATATCAGAGGCAGATTGAAGATCAAGAAATGTGGTTTGTATGCTTGGTTTTAGTTTATTAAGTACTTGCAAAACAGTGCTGACTGATACGTTATGGGAGAAATGCATACCGTCTGGTGGATAACTTACCAGTTACATAAGTTTGTTCAGAATTGTTCTCTCAAGTAATCTGCACAGACAGGAGGTCATTGAAATGGGTATGTATTTATCAGTATTCAGTTTAAGTATATGAATAATTAAACTTTTTGCCATGGTTGGGAGGTTCTTTTGCAAGCCTATTCGAATGATGTAAAGTAAGTCATCCCCCGCAGGGGCGGTTGCCTTTTCCTTTGGGGGGGGGATTATCAATTCCACTCGGTTATTTCGGCAAAGTCAAAGGGTTCAATATCAGCACAGACTTGTTATACTAAAATTTTTATCCATTTTCGACTTGCCGAGTTGATCTTTCGACTTGCCGAGTTGATCTTATATCCCTTATGGATGTGAGTTTAACTGAGAATTCCGGGCCCATATTAGTAGCATATTAGCCTTTTCTTGTGGACTGTGAAACTGGGGTGCTTTGAGGGCTTTACCTATTAGCCTATTATTTTTTCTCATACGTCAGCTACAGAAGTTTGACTATCGCTGCTTTGCAAGAATTGTTCCCTGTGTTTACTACGAATCTGAGTTTTTAAATTTTTTAATTCTTTGTTGGGTTTTAAAAAATCGCAATTATACCGACGTCATTGATCTTAAAGGGAAACACCAAGATGAGTCGTTTGTTCTTGGGCCCGTTTGGGCTTTATTCCACCTCGGGCAATGGAGGTTTTGGGGCACTGTTACTTCGAGAGTTTTTGTAAACAGACCCGTGTGTTAGGGTAGTCAGTGACAACTTTGATTAGATCCCGAGAGAAAAGGTGTTATTTCAACTGAAGAGATACTCTAGGCCTGATGGTATAATTATTTAGTGGCTGAGTTGCTACAGTATAGACTGTTCGGATTACAAAATGGTAACTAACTCTCATAACAGTGAAGTACAGATGTTACCACGATATATTCTTCTTTCTTTCAAGTGCCCTGTCCCACAAGGACGTTGGCGATCATGGATTTCCATGATTTTCTTGGCAATTTAGAGCGGTGGTTTGCCGTTTCCACGATATATATTTTTGCCAAATGCTTAATCTAAGCTAGATTTTTTTCTTAGTTTAGTTTAGTCCTATATTTACCACCCTGGCTAACTGCACAAGCGTGGGCAAGCTGTGGTACATTTTAGCTGGTCATAATATTTTAAAATGTATTTTTATTTGAATTTTGGCTTAACGTTATTTGTAATACCCTTCAGTTAAGGAAAGGGCCCAAAATTTCACAGTTTTTTATCTACTTTTTCGTCCACGGCGTCAGGTTGGCGTGGAAAGGCATTTTACATTTTAGCGGTCAGTGATACTACATTCCCAAATATGGATACAACTAATTATTTTAAGAATCAGATGATATGAAAAAGTTACAAGTTTTTCTGCACCTATTTTGGGGGGGGTCTGAAAATTTTTAAAAACATGGCACTCGAGAATTTAAATTTCAAGGTTCGTTATTTTTCATTATACAGTTTACACTTTGTTTTTTCGACATTACAAACTGTATTTACCTGCCAGTACAATCTATACCAAGCCTGATTTTGCAGTACAAAATCACATTTTTTTCATTGTTTATAAAAACCCTAGAGAAAGGGAAACTTGCCTAAACCGGGCATAGTGCTTTATGCTACAGCTTTCGGGCGTTGAGAATTAAAAACCGTTTTGTCCCCTTTGAAGGGAAACTTTTGTGCTGTATAAAATCCCAGAAAAATGTACCCCAAGATCTATTCCACACTTTTCTTGGACATGCGACTTTTTTAGGGAAACAGTATGATCACGCCCCGGGGATTCCCCAAATGCGATGGTCATACAAAACATTATCAGACCTCGTTTTTTAAAGTAAAAACCCTTTTTCCTGAGTCATTTCGAATTTCGACCTTTGTCTAGAGTGCTCGAGCCCCAGAGAGCATGTGAAATGCAGAAAATTACCCCCGAGCCTTTATTCAATAGAAATTCGGTGGCCCCCCCTTTTTAGATCCTGCCCAAACCCGTTTTC
>NC_051391.1:30346996-30354496 GCF_015228065.2 Penaeus monodon | reverse complement strand
ACAGGTCCTAAGTAACGGTATAACCGTCAGTTGGCCATATGGTCCTGCCAATCTTACCCCATGATCTGGGGTAGGGACTTGTTAGAAAAGGCATTAAGACGAGACTCCAAGATATTGCCATACACCAAAACTGGCAATATCAAGGCTCTTCTGCATATGCGTGAGCACATTGAAATGCTCTTGTTAACCGAGTTTTTGGCTCCTGCTGCCATGCCAATCCATCAACTGACTTCCTGGTCTGATAGCCTAGAGACATGAACTGTGCTACCAAGATATGTAAAGCTGATGTGACTTCAACATCCTCAGCTGAAGCATGTAACGGTAGAACAGGTTCCCCTAACAGGCCCCCAAAATTCTGGATATTGGTCTTGAACCAAGAAACCTATAGGCCCAAGGGCTTTACATCATTGCTGAATGCATCAAGAGCTGTAGATAGGATAGCAACATTGTCCGCAAAGTCAACGACTGTGACCTTGATATACCTGTGTTGCTCCACACTGACTTTGGGTAGTAGCTATTCCAATTATACAGTCCATGCAAGTGCTGAAAAGTGTTAGTGTAAGGATGCAGCCTTGCCTCACTCCTCAATTAGCAAGGAAGAAACTCGACAGACCCCACCACACGTTACAGCACATGCAGCACCAGTATATAGGCTTGTCATTAGGCCAATAATCCGTCTCGGAATTCCCCTACGTCTCAGAATCTCCCAAAGTGATTCATGATGCACCAAATCAAACACCTTCTTAAGGTTGATGTAGGCTGCAAGCAGCCCATGACCAACTCATAACAACGTTTCAGAAGAATGTGGGGGAAAACCTTGACTGATATACTGAGAAATGTGATGCTACAGCCCCACCAATCCCCTTGTCCTTTCAAAGAGGGATAATCACGCCCCTCAGCAGGTCAGGGGGAGTGGAACTAAACTACCAGATGGTAGCCAGAGCCGCATGCAAGCCATAGGTTCACCCCCAACCTTTAGCAGTGATATCACATATCACATAGAGAGATCGCCTCCCTAATCTCAGTTAGTGTAGAATGTTCCTCGCTGATACGTAGGTCTGGCACAGGGATTGTGACACCGCTTGTGTCCAGACTAACTGCTGGAGGGTCTGCCTGGTACACTTGCTCAAAATGCACAGCCCAACGTCTACGAACCCCAACATGATCTGAGATGATCTGTCCATCCACTGAGCAGACTGCAGACATCTGCAAGGAGGGCTTGGAGTTCATTTTTTCATAGAATGGTAGGCAGGACAAAGATCATTTACAAAAAATTGTTTTCAACCTCCTCAGCAAAATTCCTGATGAACTGTTCCTTGTCCCTTCTCAAAAGTGTCTGAGCCCTACACGCCAAGGAATGGCCCAAATACTGATTGCCATTCAGTCGAGCCACAAGGCACTCCAATGTCTCCAATGAGATGAAATTCTGCCCTGCCTTAGAACGTTTGCAATGGGCTCCTGTGCTGCATCAAGTGTTTTGTGCTTCAAGGAGTCCTTCAGAGCTACTGGCTCCGAAGGGTAATCACAACCATCTCCTTGGCTATAGTACCCATATCACTATACCATGTCCAGTGATGCTGGCCGGAGAATCTCCTTGGCCACGGTACAGATATTGCTATACCTTGTCCAGTGATGCTGGTTAGAGTGCTGATACCAAGAGCCAAAAGTCTTCAGGATCTAAGACCTTGCAAGTCCCAGAGAAGGAGGCAGCCAGCTCGATCATAGTTGGATCCCACATTAAAATTGCTCAGTACAATGCAAATGTCTCGCTGGCGACATTTGTCTGGTGCAGAACACCTCCTTCTCACTGTTTACAAACTTTGATACAAGAGTACCATCGATAAAAGACATGAAGCCAAAAGCATGCTTCAGACCCGATTCCGATGGCTGAAATCAACTGCTGATTGATTGTTTGATTATTTAAAATTATCTGCCATGTCAGCAGCTAAGGTCATTAGCGGCGAATACCTTGTTAGATAGTAATATTAAAATATTAAAAACTTTAAAAAATCTATCAATACCTATCTTACAAATAACGGTAAATAAATTAAAAATCAAAGCATAAATATTATGTTCTGTGTATAAAATTATTGCATAAATATTATGCATAATTATTTCTTATTGAAAATGTTAGCCTCCCTAAGGAAACTAATAAGACCTTCTATGTCACAATCCTTTCAGTGTATTGGGAGAGACATACATTTTTCAGTGTATATGGGGGAGACAAGTACATACGTCTTTGGTCTGAGAATGTTGCACATCTTTCCATTACATGTGCGACCGTTAATGACACTTGGCATTCCCTCACAAAGTGCTTCACTTTTAGCCATCATCGGTCCATGAGTCAGTCTTGTGTGCCCGATTCTTAGTTTTGTTAATACAACTTCTTCTTTTTGGTTATGATGGATGCTGGTCACCCAACTGCCAAGGTCATCTTTAATCTCTCGCAGTTTGCTTCTGGAGGTATGCCTCCATTGTTCCCTCCATCTATCACGAAGACATCTCCTGATGCTGGTTTCAGGTCGGTGTGTGGGAGAGGAAAACGAGCATCACAGGGCTGAGTGGCTTGGCCTTGGCCTTCTGATCAGCTCGCTCATTCCCACTGAAACCAACATGCACTGGCACCCAACATGGAGTATCTTTTTACGTGTTGACATCAGTGCAAGCCAATCTTGAATCTCTCTCACTACTGGTTGTGATGAGTTTAAGCTCTTGATTGCTTGCAAGGCACTATGAGAGTCACAATATATTACAACAGAATGGTTCGTAAGGATGGCATGTAACTCTGCAGTGAAGATCGAGGCTGCTAGAGAAAGACTGCCAGATGCAGTCTTCCTTCTGCTCACTACTGCAAAGCCCACACCATCTGTATATATTGCATCTGATCCTTGGTACTTAGAAATATGCTGAAGAAATCTCTCTCGGACTTCTGCTTCAGATCTCTCCCCTTTCCCAATTCTGACCAAATCCAGTTCGACTTGATTAGTCCAAGGGGGGAATTGGGGAATTTCAACAGCCAGAACCTTAGTGAGATTTAAATTTAGTTCTTCCACAAGATTCCTCATTCTCCTACCATAGGATTGGCTCTCCTCAAGGGGGTTGAAAACCAATCTGGATGTAGGAGATCTTGGAATCCTTTTTAGTCTCGTGTAGCAAATGAGGTTCATGTAGTCCCGGTGAAATAAAAGAGGTGGTTCTCCACTCTGAGCATACAGGGACTCCACAGGCTAAGACCTGAAAGCCCCAGTACAGATTCTGAGAGCTTCATTATGAACCGAGTCCAACATCCGGAGAACAGTGGGAGTTGCAGATGAATAAGCCTCACATCCACAGTCAAGCTTACTACGAATAAGCGCTCGGTATAGCCGTAGAAGCATTGTGCGGTCTGCACCCCAAGTTAAATGGGAAAGAACCCGCAAAATACTAAGTGCTTTTGTAGCCTTCACTTTTAACTGTTTGATGTAAGGCACCCATGTAAGCCTTGAGTCAAAAATTAGACCCAAGTACTTCACCTCTTGGACAAATTGCAGTGGGTTTGCTCCTAAATAGAGGGAAGGATGGAACTTTCCTCGTTTGTGGAAATGTATAGCCATGGTCTTGCTTGGAGAAAATTTGAATCCATGGTATGTTGCCCACTGTACAACCTGATTTATTGCAGTCTGCATGTGTCCTTGCACATCCTGTAAGCTTCCTCCTGAGCAGTACAGTGTAAAGTCATCCACTACAGATTACATGAGATAGCACTTGGAACAACCTTTATGATGTCATTTATAGCAATGGCAAACAGGGTCACATTTCAGACACTCCCCTGTGGGACCCCTTCCAGGTGATCTTTCAGGTTAGAGAAACTGTTTCCCACCCGAACTCTAAACTTCCTGTTAGAAAGGAAGCTTTGTATGAAGATAAGTAATGCTCCTCTTAAACCAATGTCATACAGCTTCATTAGTATTCCATGCATCCAAGTAGTATCGTAAGCCATTTCAAGGTCCAAGAAAACTGTTAACATGTGATGCCACTGTGCGTAGGAATTCTGTACAGCAGTTTCCATCCTTACAAGTGCATCTGTGGTCGATCTCAATTTTCTAAACCCATATTTTCCTTTTCTAGCAGTCATGTCAACTTGAAGTTTACCATTTTTCTCCAACAGCTTGCAGATGCAGCTTGTGAGAGAAATTGGTCTGTAATTCCCTGGTGTGAAAGCATCCTTGCCAGGTTTAGGGACAGGAATGATTATAGCCTCTTTCTATGTGGATGTTCCCTCCCTATAGATCCTATTGAATAGGTCTGGGAGCTCCCCGGTAAGTGAGATATCATTTGATATGGAATATCATCACTTCCTGGGGCAGTCTTATGGCAGAGCTGCAAAGCAGAGTCCATCTCCTTACGCAAAAATGGCAAGTTTTATGGAAGTTCTGCTGCAGTCCTACTGAAGAAAGACACTGGGTGTCATTCCTGTTCAGCCCTCCATGTCTCCATGACGTCCATCTGCCTTCCTTTAGCACTCGCCTGGCCTTGGCTTGGGTCTTTTTGTAATTGATCAAGGTTACAATGCTGGGGCGTCGTTTCAACTGCCTTAATGCAGCTTTTCTTGCTCTGACAGCTTGTTGGCATTCATCAGACCACCATGGTACCGGAGGTCGACAGTACTGCCCGCTACTTTTGGGAATGGATGCTTCTGCTGCAAGGCGAATTCGTGATGTGAAGTGATTAACAGCATCTTGAGCACACTGGAAATTATTCACAGATCCTTGCAATACTGCAGTTGACCTAAAATTATTTCAGTTCGCATGTTCGTGTAGCCATCTCTGCACTTCATTGGCTGGAATACCATTCACCTCCTGCAAAAATATTGGAAAGTGGTCGCTTCCATGTAAGTCTTACATGTACTGCCAAGTGAAGTTCAACTGTGAATTAGGTGAGCCTACTGATAGGTCTATATTGGAGAATGTCCCAGTTTGAATTTGGAAATGTGTGGGAGTGTCACTGTTCAGTAAAACTGCATCTACTCTTAAGAACAAGGACTCCAAGGCCCTTCCTCGAGGGTTGCACAAAGTGTCTCCCCAGAGGTGATGAAGACAATTGAAATCTCCCAAGGGTAGAAATGGATGTGGCAACTGCCCAAGTAGATTTTCCAAATCATCTATGTGGAGGAAGGTAGATGGATGCAACAGTATAAGGTCATGTCAAGCCTAATTCTCACAGCCTTCACCTGCAGTGTTGTCTGCAGGTGGATGGCTTGGAAGGGAATATCCTGACATACCATTACTGCTATTCCTCCATGAGGTCCTTTGTCAAAGTTCCCATAATGAGCTTGAATTTGGAATCCTCTCAGGGAAATGGGACGATTTTCCCTGGTCATAATCTCTTGTAGGCATACACAAACTGGGTTACATGAAGCTATCAGATGTTGCAGTTCTTTCCCATTGTGCATGAATTCCCTGACAGTTCCATTGGATTAGGGTATCCAGTTCTTTAATCTATCTCTTCATAAGGTATTTGGCAGCACCTGTGGTCAAGTTTTGCCCCACACCTTTAGCAGTGTCCCATTCCAGGATCCTGGGAGTATCTTTTTAAGAGTTGTTTACCCGTGGAACTAGTTTCCAGAGGCTTCCTTTGGACAGGCTTAGGAATTTTGCCTGGGCAAAGAATGGACCTGAGCCTTTGCTTCAGGGGTATTCTGTCTAGCAGTGGATGCTCTGTGGATGTGGTGGCAGCTGGAGCTGTCACCCTTGAGGCCCCTGTAGCCCTTCCTGACAGCTCTAAATACCCCAATCTGAGATGAGTCTTTTTTACAGGCTCAGGATTCCTTTGCCTGGGAAAAGGGCATGCCTGAGCCTTAGCTTCAGGGGCTTTCTGCATAGTAGTGGACGCTCCTGTGGATATGGTGGCAGCTGGAGCTGTCACCGTTGAGGCCTCTGGAGCCTTAACTGATGGCCCATAACCCTGGCAGTGGAATCACCGCATAGGGTTGGGCACATATGGCTTTACCTTCAGGTCTCGGGAAAAGACAATTCCCTTACACTGATTGAGCGTTTTGTGAGGAGAACATGAAACTTGAGAGCCCCAGGAATGTTGCATATTGCACGCCGATGGTCACTCTCATCTGGTAACCAAACCTCAACTATCAGGCTACCATCTCGCTGTGGGGTGATGCAAGGATCACGTTGACATACCTTAACTATTTTCCGATGTACTTCAAAAATAGTATATGAAATACTTTCATATTTACCAGGTAAGATTTCCTTAATGGATTGAGGAGGACTTTGGGATTCTGGGAACCATTGCGATTCCTATTCTTGCCCTTTGGAAGCTGGAAATGTTCCAAAGTGACAACATGTGATGTTCCAGTGGGAATGGTCAGGTGATTTGGTAGGTCATCAGCGAGAGAGCTAGATCTTTGTAAATTTGTAATAATCATACAAATTAGAATTCTTCGTTTCCTCACCCCCCCCCCTCCATGGAGTCCAATGATGGGAAGCTATAGTTGGGGCTCAAAATCTCCCAACAGCCACAGGGGTAATGAGGAAATATACTCAGCTACTATTGCAGTACTGATGGCAGTCGCGGGACCTATGCACAACTGACTGAACAGTGCCTGCTTGACCTAGCCATATTTGACTAGCCGATTGATTTGACCGGGCTTTGATCAAGCCACCCGTCTAACCAGAATAGAGGACCAAAGAGGTGTGTTGCTAGCTGCAGGGCGCAGCTTGCAGCATTGCTCAACCTCCAGGACTACTGTCTCCTGGTAATACAGGACGCCACGCACGGCAAACACACGTGGGAAAGTTCTCCTTGGTCCAAGATGGAATGAACCAGGGGTGGGTGCACCATCCCCTCTCATAGGCCTTGGTGCACCAGGAAGCCATTTTGTCTCATCCCTCACTGGTGACCCCTCCAGTATGGGTAACCCCCTGGTCCGGGTCCCAATGATCACCAGATCATTGGGACTTCAAGCCCCCCCCCCCCCAACCCACCAATACTGATCGTGCAGCTACCAGGCTCTTCCGAGAGTGCAGCCATCTCAACTCCCGGCCGGTTCAGGTCCCTCGATAGCAGGGTTAAAATATCATCTTCCCACAAAGGCCAGATGTTCCAAGCTCCAACCCAGATAGCCCGCCAGAGGTTAAGCCTCGGGCAGTCGTTCCGGGTGGACGCTACATATATATGCGTAAGTATATACACACACACACACACACACACACACACACACACACACACACACACACACACACATATATATATATATATATATATATATATATATATATATATATATATATATATATATATATATATATATATATATTAATATGTATATATAATATGGATATATATATATATATATATATATATATACGTACATACACACACATATATATATATTATATATATATATATATATATATATATATATATATATATATATATATACACATATATATATATATATATATATATATTATAATATATATATAATATTATATTATATACTAATAT
>NC_051391.1:30343950-30346896 GCF_015228065.2 Penaeus monodon | reverse complement strand
GGAAAACCCCGGGGAAAATGATGGGCTTTAAAAAGTAAAGACTTTTTAGGAATGCCGTTCATTAAGGGTCGCACATGTAATGGAAAATTGCACCATTCTCAAAAAAAAGCGTATGTACTTGTCTCCCCATATCACTGAAAATGTATGTCTCTCCATACACTGAAGATTGTGACATAGAAGGTCTATTAGTTTCCTTAGGGAGGCTAACTTTCAATAAGAATATTATGCATAATATTTATGCAATAATTTATACACAGAACAAATATTTAGCTTTGATTTTAATTTATTACCGTTATTTGTAAGATAGGTATGATAGATTTTTTAAGTTTTTAATATTTTAATATTACTATCTAACAAGGTTTCGCCGCTAATGACCTTAGCTGCTGACATGGCGATAATTTAAATAATCAAACAATCAATCAGCATTGATTTCAGCCATCGGAATCGGGTCTGAAGCATGCTTTGGCTTCATGTCTTTATCGATGGTACTCTTGTATCAAAGTTTGTAAACAGTGAGAAGGAGGTGTTCTGCACCAGACAAATGTCGCCAGCAAGACATTTGCATTGTACTGAGCAATTTTAATGTGGGATCCAACTATGATCGAACTGGCTGCCTCCTTCTCTGGGACTTGCAAGGTCTTGGCTCTTGGTATCAGCACTCTAACCAGCATCACTGGACAAGGTATAGCAATATCTGTACCGTGGCCAAGGAGATTCTCCGACCAGCATTGGTGGACATGGTATAGTGATATGGGTACTATAGCCAAGGAGATGGTTGTGATTACCCTTCGGAGCCAGTAGCTCTGAAGGACTCCTTGAAGCACAAAACACAGGAGCCCATTGCAAACGTTCTAAGGCATGGCAGAATTTCATCTCATTGGAGACATTGGAGTGCCTTGTGGCTCGACTGAATGGCAATCAGTATTTGGGCCATTCCTTGGCGTGTAGGGCTCAGACACTTTTGAGAAGGGACAAGGAACAGTTCATCAGGAATTTTGCTGAGGAGGTTGAAAACAATTTTTTGTAAATGATCTTTGTCCTGCCTACCATTCTATGAAAAAAATGAACTCCAAGCCCTCCTTGCAGATGTCTGCAGTCTGCTCAGTGGATGGACAGATCATCTCAGATCATGTTGGGGTTCGTAGACGTTGGGCTGTGCATTTTGAGCAAGTGTACCAGGCAGACCCTCCAGCAGTTAGTCTGGACACAAGTGAACCTATGGCTTGCATGCGGCCCTGGCTACCATCTGGTAGTTTAGTTCCACTCCCCCTGACCTGCTGAGGGGCGTGATTATCCCTCTTTGAAAGGACAAGGGGATTGGTGGGCTGTAGAAATTCAGTACGTCAAGGTTTCCCCCACATTCTTCTGAAACTGTATGAGTTGCGTGGCTGCTGCAGCCTACATAACCTAAAGGTTTTATTTGGTCATCAGATCCTTTGGAGATGTCTGAGACGTAGGGGATCGAGACGGATATTGGCCTAATGACAAGCCTTATACTGTGCTGCATGTGCTTAACGTGTGGGGGGTCTGCGAGGTTTCCTTCCTGCTAATTGAGGAGAGGCCAAAGGGCGCATTTCAACACTTTCAGCACTTTCAAACTTTTAATTGGAATAGCTACTCACCAAAATCAGTGTGGAGCAAACAACAGTATAAAACAAGGTTTCCCCAGTCGTTGACTTCTCCGGACAATGGTTGGCCATATTTTTTCCTATTTAAATTTCTTAGAACCGTTCTCCCAAAAGCCCCGGGGGTTTTTTTTCGTTATGTGGGGGCTAAACCCTTTTTAAAAAGGGATTGTGGGTTTGGATCACACCCTAACGTAGGCCCCCCCCCTTTTTCTAAATTTTTAAGGGGGGGTTTTTGCGTTAACCCTTTTGGGATTTTTTTTTGGGTTTGAATCCGGGGATTTTGGGGGGAAACCAATTTTGGCTTGAAAAGTTTAAAAAGGGTGTTGGAAACTTTGGGGGGGGTCGGGGGTTTCTTTTTAAGGGAGGGGGCCCCAAATTTTCCTTTTAAACTTAAGGGAAATTAAACCCAAATCGGGGGGAAAAGAAACCATTTTTCGGGGTTTTTTTTGGGAATTTCAAACCTTTCCCTTTAAAATGTTAAGGGCCTATAGGTTTTTTGGTTCAAGACAATACCCAAAATTTTGGGGGCTGTGGGAAACCCTGTTCTCGTTTTCATGCTTCACGAGGATGTTGAAGTCACTCGGCTTTAATATCGGGGGAGACAGTCATGTCTCTAGGCTATCAGGGCAGAAGTCAGTTGATGGATTTTGGGATGGCAGAGGGCCAAAAAAACGTTAACAAGAGCATTTTAATTGTCAGCATATGCAGAAAAAGCCCTTGATTTGCCCGTTTTTTTGTATGGGGAATATTGGAGTCGTCTTTAATGCCTTTTTTAACAATCCTACCCCCCATCAGGGGGAGATTTGGGAGGGGCCTATGGGCCCAAATGACGGTTTTACTTAAAAATGGGCCTGTTACTTGCATAATCCCCGGTCGGCCCCCAGGATATAAGCCTAGCTCGTTCCCGTTAAACCACAACAACATGTCCCCCCACCACCCCACACACAAATGTATAATTGGTAAATTTCATAAATATTTTAAAAAAAATTTTAAAAATATATATATTTTAAACACACACCACCACACACACACACACACACACACAACACACACAACAACACACACATAACACACACAACACACACACACCACACACCACACACCATACACACCACTACACACACAACACCCCACCACACACACACAACACCCTACACACACATACATATATATTATATAATTATTAATATTATTAAAATATATATATATATACATATACCATACACACCACCAAACTCTACATACACAAAAAACACCACAAACCACAACGCGACACACACACACACACACACACACACCACACAACACTACACACAAC